>NC_057806.1:376182918-376215080 GCF_018294505.1 Triticum aestivum | reverse complement strand
CCCCCTCGCCCTGAAGCTCTCCGTCAAGCCACAAGACGCCGGACGCCCTGTGGAGCCGCCGTCGCCATCGTCTTCCTCCTCGGGCTCCGACCACCATCGCCGTCGATTCGCCGTCTCCAGTGCGTCCCCGAGCCCGCTTCGACGCCCGCTGCAACCGCGGTGAGCTCCGCCGCCGTTCCCCTCTCTTCTCCCCCTCGTTCCCGCGCCGTAACTCCGTTCCCCACCACGGCCGAACCTCCGCCGTCGCCGAGCTCGCTGTCGACGTAGCTCCGGTGACCATTTGGTCACCCCGGCGAGTCCAACAAGTCTGTAAGGCCCCGTAGAGCATCCCTAGCGCTTTGCTTCGCTCGCCTTCGAGCTCCAACCGCGTTTCCGTGCACGACCGAACTCCGGCGGCCGCAGCCGAGCTCGCCGCCGTTGACTCCGACCACCCCAGGCCTAGCCACGGCCACCGCCCGACGCGCCATCGAGCTAGCTTTCCAACGCACCTAGCCGCACGCCTTTTGGAGCACCACAGAGGAAACCCGGGGCACATGTACACCGCGGACCTCGCCGGCGACTAACCGCCGGCGGGTTTGACTTGTTCGACCTGGGGTTTGACCCCCCCAGGGTCACTGACGCGTGGGCCCCGTCGGCCAGGTGATTAGCTTAGTGCTAATCACCGTTAACTAACCCCCCTGACACTGACAATGGGCCCCAGCGCCACTAACTTTTAATTAGGATTAAATTAACCCCCTGTCTAACCCCCTGTCACTGACGTGTGGGCCCCACACGTCAGGTTTGACCCCATCAGCCGCAGTTGACTGCTGACGTCATGCTTACTCAATGCTGACGCAGTATATGATTTCTAGATTTATATTAAATCAGAAAATTCCAGAAATTGTTTTAAACTTCAAAAATTCATAACAATTCAATCGTAGCTCAGATTAAAATAATTTATATATGAAAAATTATCAGAAAAATACAATCTTTCCATCTGTACTAGTTTCATGCATGACAAACCAACTTATACATGCTGAATATGAGAAAACACATTATGGCATATATAGGAGCTTAATTTGGAGATGCATTTGAACCTTTGGTTCAAATGGACTTCAAACCAAATGATTACTAGTTGCATTAGCTCAAACAGCATCACATCTACATGCCATGTTCATGCATCATATTGTTGCATATGATTGTGTTTGATTGCCGACACTGTTCCTTCTCGATAGGTCCTGCTCCGGAGTCTGTTCCAGAGTGCCTATCTATGAAGTAGTGCCTTCCTTGCTGATCTACCAGGCAAGCAAACCCCCTTGTTCATTTCGATAAAACCCTACTCTCTCGCTCCTGCTCTCAGTTATTGCATTAGGACAACAACTGTTCATCTGCTACTTTGTGCTGCGGTAGTTGAACCCATTCCTCTGCATGACCTGTCATTGCCACAGTAAATAGTTGAAACCCACTAGCATGTGTAGGAGTTGATTGAAGCCATTGTTGTGTTCCTACCATGCTATGCCTGCTATTGCTTAGAGTTGTGTCAGGTCTGATTCATTGGGAATGAATTGGAGTGTCACGATATGTTCTGATGCTGAGAGTGAAGTGTGTGAATACGATTTGGTAAAGGTAGCGGTGAGAGGCCATGTAGGAGTACATGGTGGGTTGTCTCACTGGAACCGTCCTTAAGCACTGAGTTCTATGTATGTTGTCCAATGACTCGATACTACCACACATTGGGTTCCGGTAACTCGACCCCTCTCGACTTATTAACCAACTTGGTCTCTGTCCAGGAGTCGCAACTAGTTTCTGGTGTTTGTAGGTAGTGCTATTTTTCTACCAAGTGGCACCCGGCAGGGTGGGCTTGGGACAGACTAGGCACACGTGGCCTGGTGTACCGAGTGGCACCCGGATGGTGGGCTCGGGAACCATGTACACATCGTTTGGGGCCGTAAGCGACACCCCGGCCGGATCTCCTTGCGGGTGGAACCCGAATAGGCGATAAACCTGGACTAGAGTCTTGTGTGGTTAGTCAGGTCGTGGCCGACACCCTCACCAGGCTTCCGCTTGAAGGTTGCCGAGATACATGACGTGTACATGGCGGTAAGTGGCGAGAGCGTGTGTGAAGAAGTACACCCCTGCAGGGTTAACATGATCTATTCGAATAGCCGGGTCCGCGGTTATGGACTTCTTGGATGCTTACATGGTACATAGACAACTTGAAGTGGATACTCTAAAATGCTCAAGACAAGTGTGAGTGCTATGGATGGTCTTCTCGTAGGGAGACGGGGATGAATCCATAGTAGTGTATGGTGTGGTGATTAGTGGACTCGTGTACGTTGTCTCACCTCAAGAGTTTCTGGTAGTCGTAGAACAGGATAGCCACAGAGTCAAAGCTGGCTTGCTGCAACTAAACCCCACATTACCCTCTTGATACAAATGCATGTATGATAGGATCTGATGTAAGTCTTGCTGAGTACCTTTGTACTCATGTTGCTTCATTTATGCTTTTGCAGCGGAGACTTTGGTCTTACTAGTGTTCTCGTGGACTTCGACTAGTAGCTAGTACCTCAGCTACGATCTTGATCGGATGTTGTAGATAGTCAGGCTCTTCAGCCTTTTTGATTTGTAGATGTCTGTACCCAGACATGTAATGCTTCCGCTTGTTGCTTGTATGCTCTGTATGATGGGTCTTGTGACCCCTGTTTGCAATAAATGCTATGATGGCTCTTCTGAGCCTTATCTATATGAGTTGTTGAGTTATGCTGTGATGCCATGTTGTACAACACATACTTGCATGTTATGCGTACGTGTAATGTGTACTGCTATGTGTGGGATCTGACTATCTAGTTGTTTATCCTTAGTAGCCTCTCTTACCGGGAAATGTCTCCTAGTGCTTCCACTGAGCCCTGGTAGCTTGCTACTGCTCCGGAACACTTATGCTGGCCGGCATGTGTCCTTCTTCGATCCTGTGTCTGTCCCTTCGGGGAAATGTCACGCGATGAATACCAGAGTCCTGTTAGCCTGCTACAGCCCGGTTCACCGGAGTCCTGTTAGCCCAGTGCTATAGCCTGGATTCACTCGCTGATGACCGACATGTTCGATGCTGGGTCATGGATGCCTGTCCCTGTAAGTTAGTGCCACTTTGGGTTTACGACTAGCCATGTCAGCCCGGGCTCTTTATCATATGGATGCTAGCGACACCATCATATACATGTGCCAAAAGGCGCAAACGGTCCCGGGCAAAGGAAAGGCGACACCCGTGGGGATACCGTGCGTGAGGCCGCAAAGTGATATGAGGTGTTACATGCTGGATCGATGTGGCATTGAGTCGGGGTCCTGACAGCGCTGGTATCAGAGCTTGACTGCCTGTAGGATTACCAAGCCAAACTGGTCGAAGTCGAGTCTAGAAATTCTTTAGTTATATAAGGGAATTGATTGTGGGATGGAACGTAAGGCTCTTTTTACTCCTTATACCTTATGCCCTTCTGATCTGAGTCATCCTATCTTTCCGACGGGATTAAGGAACTAGGCTTCTCTTCCGTCTATCAGGATCACGTGTTACTACTCCGTAGTCCCTTAGGATTGGTTGATCAGAGTCATACCCCAGTTTTCGAGTACTTCCGGTGTAGTCTGTTTAGTACTATCTCAGAACCTTGAGTGATGATGATGAGTATGTTACCACCCCATTTTTAGTAGGATGTCTCATTCTGAGCATTTTACTGCCGTTATGCTGCCAGAATTTTCCCTAGGAGTTCGAGAGATACTAATTCCTTGTCCTACATTCTACATTCCATAGTTGATGCTGACTCCGTCCTTGGTTCGTTTCTCAGGATGTCAATCAGCTAAGCGAAGTTCCATTGCTCGTAGCCAGAACCATGGAGATGCTAGGGATGAGGATGCTCCCGACCAGCCTTCGTTGGCAGAGTTCATGTTAGAAATGGAGAGGAACAAGCGTGAGTCTAATCGTTTGTTGGCACGTATCGAGGAGAACACCGCACATCAGTTCAAAGGGTCTGCTACCATTCATGACTTCATTCGTTTGCACCCACCTACCTTTCATCATTCCATCGAGCCACTCGATGCAGATGACTGGCTCCGTAGCATCACTCATAAGCTGCATTCCGCGAGCGTAGCTGAAAGTGACAAGGTCACCTATGCTGCCTACCACCTGGAAGGTCCTGCTAGTCTTTGGTGGCAGAACTATGAGGCTATGCTTCCAGCTGGCCAGAATCCTACCTGGAGGGATTTCACTGAGGCTTTTCGCGAGCATCACATTCCCCAGGCCCTCCTTGATCGCAAGAGAGAAGAGTTCTGTAGTTTCGCCCAGAGTAAGATGGCTGTTGATGCTTACAGCCGAGAGTTTGAGAACCTCGCCCGCTATGCCACAGAAGAAGTGTCCACGGATGCTAAGAAGCAGGCTAGGTTCCGGAAGGGTCTCAACCCCAAGTTGCGTCGTGATCTCCACCTGCATCATTGCGATACATTCCAAGCCCTTGTGAACAAGGCCATTAATGCAGAGACAGCTCAGCTCACTTACGAGGAGTCTCGTAAGCACACCCGTGATTTGGGATCTTTCTCCGGTTCTAGTTCTCAGAAGCGCCGGATTTGGGTTCCAAACTCCGCTCTTCCTTCCGGATATGCACCGAGGCCATCCTATGTGGTGCCTTCCCCAGCTCAGTCATATGTTCCACCCAGGCCTACTGGTAGACCCCTTGTCAGTGCGGGTCCACGTCCAACCTCAGGGACTTGCTTCACATGCGGGAAGCCAGGACACTATGCACGTGACTGCTCTCAGACTAGTTATGCTCCACCCCAGCCCGAGAAGACTGTTGGCTGTATTAAGCCATCACGCAAGATGATCAGTGTCAAGTCAGTTCCCACAGAACGTGGACGTGTGCATCACGTCTCAGCTAAAGACGCTCATGATGATCCAGATGTCGTTCTTGGTACACTCCTTGTCAATTGTCACCCAGCATCAGTTCCATTCGATACTGGGGCATCTCACTCCTTCATTTCTGAAGGCTATGCTCGTTTGCATGACATGTCATTTTGTGATATGCCAACTCCGCTTGAAATCCAAACCCCAGGGTCTAGATGGCAGACCACCAGAATCAGCCATGGTAATGAAATCCTTGTTGATAGACTTGTATTCCTTGCATCACTTGTAGCCCTCAAGTCCTCAGATATTAACATCATCTTGGGTATGGACTGGATGACAGCTCATCATGCCAAGATTGATTGTTACACCAGATCTGTTCAGCTTACACACCCATCTGGCAAGATAGTCACTGTCTCCACTAGAGTTGCAAAGCGTCAGCTCTATTCTCTTAATGCCAGCCCTCTTCCAGACCTTGAAGATATCCCGGTAGTCCATGACTTTCCGGATGTCTTTCCAGAGGAACTGCCAGGTGTTCCACCTGACAGAGATGTAGAGTTCGTCATAGATCTTATCCCAGGAACAGCTCCAATCTCCCGGAGACCTTACAAGATGGCACCCTTAGAACTAGCCGAGCTTAAGAAACAACTTGATGAGTCCTTGCAAAAGGGTTTCATCCGTCCTAGTTCTTCTCCTTGGGCTTGCCCCGTCCTCTTTGTCAAGAAGAAAGACGGTACGGACCGGATGGTCGTAGATTATCGTCCCGTTAATTTGGTCACGATAAAGAACAAGTATCCGCTCCCCAGGATCAACGACCTGTATGATCAGCTCGCTGGATCCTCAGTCTTCTCCAAGATGGATTTAAGGTTAGGATACCACCAAATCAAAATCAGAAACGGGGACATTCCCAAGACAGCCTTTGTCACTTGTTATGGTCAGTACGAGTACACCGTCATGTCCTTCGGCCTAACCAACGCCCCAGCCACATTCTCCCGCCTGATGAACTCGATCTTCATGGAGTACTTAGATAAGTTCGTCGTGGTTTACCTCGATGACATTCTTATTTACTCGAAGAACGAAGAAGAGCATGCCGAACATCTTAGACTTGTGCTAGAAAAACTCAGAGAGCACCGCCTTTATGCCAAGTTCTCCAAGTGTGAATTTTGGTTGCCAGAAGTGACCTACTTAGGCCACGTAATCTCTGGTAAGGGCATTGCTGTCAATCCCGAGAGAGTTCAAGCCGTTCTCGATTGGACTCCACCTGAGACCGTTAAACAAGTTAGGAGTTTCCTTGGCCTAGCCAGCTATTGTCGCCGCTTTGTTGAAAACTTCTCCAAAGTAGCCAAACCCCTCACGGAACTTCTCAAGAAAGATAAAAAGTTTGAGTGGTCCCCACAGTGTGGGTACAGTTTTCAGGAACTGAAAAGACGCCTGACTTCTGCTCCCATACTTGTGCCACCGGATTTCACTAAAGACTTTATTATCTACTGCGACGCCTCACGACAGGGACTAGGTTGCATTCTTATGCAGGATCGTCATGTGATTGCCTATGCATCTCGACAGTTGCATCCACATGAGGAGAATTATCCTACACATGATCTAGAGCTTGCAGCCGTAGTCTATGCACTCAAGACCTGGCGACATTACCTTCTTGGTAAACGTTGCGAGATCTACACCGATCACCAGAGTCTCAAGTATATCTTCACCCAACCGGATCTGAACCTTAGGCAAAGACGTTGGTTGGAGTTAATCACAGATTATGATCTAGGGATTACCTACACCCCAGGCAAAGCCAATGTCATGGCTGATGCTCTAAGCCGTAAATCTTATTGCAACAATCTCATGTTGCAGCAAGGCCAACCACTTCTCCATGAGGAATTCTGTAAGCTTAATCTTCACATAGCTCCTCGCGGATTTCTTTCTACCTTGGTGGCGAAACCTACCCTTGTGGACCTTATCATAGAAGCCCAGAAGCATGATACGGGGATTACCCGGATCAAGAGAAAGATTAAGAAGGGAGTTGGTGGATGTTTCTCTATGGATGATCGTGGTGTTGTTTTCTTTGAGAATCGCTTGGTGGTTCCCAAGAAGCAACATCTTCGGCAGTTGATTCTTAAGGAGGCGCATGAATCTCCTCTCACGATTCATCCCGGTAGCACTAAGATGTATCAGAACCTACGCCAGAGGTTCTGGTGGACTAGGATGAAGAGAGAAATCGCTGAGTTCATTGCTAAATGTGACGTTTGTCGTCGCGTTAAGGCAGAGCATCAGAGACCTGCTGGCACCCTTCAGCCTTTAGCTATTCCTGAGTGGAAATGGGATAAAGTTGGTATGGACTTCATCACCGGCTTTCCCAGGACCAAGAAAGGGAATAACGCTATCTTCGTAGTCGTTGATCGTCTTTCCAAAGTGGCTCACTTCCTTCCTGTTCGAGAGAGTATCACTACTAGTCAGCTTGCTGACTTATACATTTCTCGAATAGTGTCACTTCATGGTGTTCCACTAGAGATCAATTCAGACCGTGGCAGTCTTTTCACTTCTCATTTCTGGGAGAGTTTCCAAACTGCCATGGGAACCCATCTTTCCTTCAGTACCGCTTTCCACCCTCAGTCGAGTGGTCAGGTGGAATGGGTCAATCAAATTCTCGAAGACATGCTTAGAGCTTGCGTTATCTCATTCAGTATGGATTGGGAGAAATGTCTTCCTTTTGCCGAGTTTGCTTACAACAATGGCTATCAATCCAGCCTCAAGAAAGCTCCTTTTGAGGTTCTCTATGGACGAAGATATCGAACACCTTTGAACTGGTCAGAAACCGGTGAAAGACAATTCTTTGGACCGGACATGATCCAGGAGGCAGAAGAGCAAGTTCGCATCATTCGTGAGAATTTGAAAACAGCCCAGTCTCGTCAAAAGAGTCAGTATGATCGTCATCATAAGGATATGACCTATGAAGTTGGCGAAAAAGCTTACCTTCGGGTTACTCCCATGAAGGGTACCCATCGTTTCGGTATCAAGGGCAAGTTGGCTCCTCGTTACATTGGTCCTTTTCGCATTATCGCTAAACGAGGAGAGGTTGCCTACCAGTTGGAACTACCCCCACATCTTTCTCGAGTTCATGATGTCTTCCACGTCTCTCAACTCAGGCGTTGCTTCTCGGATCCCATCCGCGGAGTGGACCACGAAACGCTTGATCTCCAAGATAACCTCACATACCGAGAGTACCCGGTTCGCATTCTTGATCAAGCAGAGCGTGTCACTCGACGTCAGAACATCAAGTTTCTCAAAGTTCAGTGGTCTCATCATTCCGAGAGAGAAGCTACTTGGGAGCGAGAAGATCGTCTTCGGCTGGAGTACCCCGCTTTCTTTCCGTCAACCCTTGAATCTCGGGACGAGATTTTTTCAAGTAGGGGCGAGTTGTCACATCCCTAGTCTGGTATGACTTAGACTAGCTAGCCATTTGTGCATCATATTTAAATTTCATTTAAATTTGAAATGAGGATTGGTGGAACCCTCAGAATCATTTTTGAAAATGACCCAAATAAAAATTTCTCCAAAAGGGTCCAAGAAAATGCTCATGTTGCCCTCTGAAAATATTGGACAGAGATAAAAATCAAACCAATATTTTTAGGAGCTCATGGATATTTAATTTTGGCCATTTGGATTAATCCGATAATTATTTGCTTTGGCTATATATTGTTACATATATGAAATATGGTCCAAAAATTATGCCATTTATAAAGGAGCTCTGGAATAATATATCTAGCTCCTGCAAAAATTGGCATAAGGTATTAAATTGATTTAGTATTATTACTAAATCAGAACAAATGTCAGAAAAATAGAAAAACAAAAATAGAAGAGGGAGACTTACCTGGGCCTCCTCCCTGTGCAGCCCAGCAGCAGCAGGCCGGCCCAGCCAGCAAGCGGCCCAGCCCGCCTCGTCCTCTGTCGTCTTCGTCCTCGACAGAGGGAGGGGAGCGTGCCCGGCGCGTGCGCGCGCCACCGCGCCACGCCACCAGCCTCCCTGCTTGCCTGGCGCCCCCCTCGTCGCTCTGGACGATCCCGCGCGTCGCCACGCCCCCCTCGTACCCTCTCACTCTCCCCCCGATTCTTCCTCTCCTCTCCCTCGCTCTCTCTCTCCCGTGTCCGAACGCGTCGGTCGCCGCCGTTCGCCATAGCCGCCGCCACCAGCCTCCCCTCACCTCCCCGACACGCGCAGGAGCTCCGCCCCCTCGCCCTGAAGCTCTCCGTCAAGCCACAAGATGCCGGACGCCCTGTGGAGCCGCCGTCGCCATCGTCTTCCTCCTTGGGCTCCGACCACCATCGCCGTCGATTCGCCGTCTCCAGTGCGTCCCCGAGCCCGCTTCGACGCCCGCTGCAACCGCGGTGAGCTCTGCCGCCGTTCCCCTCTCTTCTCCCCCTCGTTCCCGCGCCGTAACTCCGTTCCCCACCACGGCCGAACCTCCACCGTCGCCGAGCTCGCCGTCGACGCAGCTCCGGTGACCATTTGGTCACCCCGGCGAGTCCAACAAGTCCGTAAGGCCCCGTAGAGCATCGCTAGCGCTTTGCTTCGCTCGCCTTTGAGCTCCAACCGCGTTTCCGTGCACGACTGAACTCCGGAGGCCGCAGCCGAGCTCGCCGCCGTCGACTCTGGCCACCCCAGGCCCAGCCACGGCCACCGCCCGACGCACCATCGAGCTAGCTTTCCAACGCACCTAGCCGCACGCCTTTTGGAGCACCACAGAGGAAACCCGGGGCACATGTACGCCGCGGACCTCGCCGGCGACTAACCGCCGGCGGGTTTGACTTGTTCGACCTGGGGTTTGACCCCCCTAGGGTCACTGACGCGTGGGCCCCGTCGGCCAGGTGATTAGCTTAGTGCTAATCACCATTAACTAACCCCCCTGACACTGACAGTGGGCCCCAGCGCCACTAACTTTTAATTAGGATTAAATTAACCCCCTGTCTAACCCCCTGTCACTGACGTGTGGGCCCCACACGTCAGGTTTGACCCCATCAGCCGCAGTTGACTGTTGACGTCATGCTTACTCAATGCTGACGCAGTATATGATTTCTGGATTTATATTAAATCAGAAAATTCCAGTAATTGTTTTAAACTTCAAAAATTCATAACAATTCAACCGTAGCTCAGATTAAAATAATTTATATATGAAAAATTATCAGAAAAATGCAATTTTTCCATCTGTACTAGTTTCATGCATGACAAACCAACTTATACATGCTGAATATGAGAAAATACATTATGGCATATATAGGAGCTTAATTTGGAGATGCATTTGAACCTTTGGTTCAAATGGACTTCAAACCAAATGATTACTAGTTGCATTAGCTCAAACAACATCACATCTACATGCCATGTTCATGCATCATATTGTTGCATATGATTGTGTTTGATTGCCGACACTGTTCCTTCTCGATAGGTCCTGCTCCGGAGTCTGTTCCAGAGTGCCTATCTATGAAGCAGTGCCTTCCTTGCTGATCTACCAGGCAAGCAAACCCCCTTGTTCATTTCGATAAAACCCTACTCTCTCGCTCCTGCTCTCAGTTATTGCATTAGGACAACAACTGTTCATCTGCTACTTTGTGCTGCGGTAGTTGAACCCATTCCTCTGCATGACCTGTCATTGCCACAGTAAATAGTTGAAACCCACTAGCATGTGTAGGAGTTGATTGAAGCCATTGTTGTGTTCCTACCATGCTATGCCTGCTATTGCTTAGAGTTGTGTCAGGTCTGATTCATTGGGAATGAATTGGAGTGTCACGATATGTTCTGATGCTGAGAGTGAAGTGTGTGAATACGATTTGGTAAAGGTAGCGGTGAGAGGCCATGTAGGAGTACATGGTGGGTTGTCTCACTGGAACCATCCTTAAGCACTGAGTTCTATGTATGTTGTCCAATGACTCGATACTACCACACATTGGGTTCCGGTAACTCGACCCCTCTCGACTTATTAACCAACTTGGTCTCTGTCCAGGAGTCGCAACTAGTTTCTGGTGTTTGTAGGTAGTGCTATTTTTCTACCAAGTGGCACCCGGCAGGGTGGGCTTGGGACAGACTAGGCACACGTGGCCTGGTGTACCGAGTGGCACCCGGATGGTGGGCTCGGGAACCCTGTACACATCGTTTGGGGCCGTAAGCGACACCCCGGCCGGATCTCCTTGCGGGTGGAACCCGAATAGGCGATAAACCTGGACTAGAGTCTTGTGTGGTTAGTCAGGTCGTGGCCGACACCCTCGCCAGGCTTCCGCTTGAAGGTTGCCGAGATACATGACGTGTACATGGCGGTAAATGGCGAGAGCATGTGTGAAGAAGTACACCCCTGCAGGGTTAACATGATCTATTCGAATAGCCGGGTCCGCGGTTATGGACTTCTTCGATGCTTACATGGTACATAGACAACTTGAAGTGGATACTCTAAAATGCTCAAGACAAGTGTGAGTGCTATGGATGGCCTTCTCGTAGGGAGACGGGGATGAATCCATAGTAGTGTATTGTGTGGTGATTAGTGGACTCGTGTACGTTGTCTCACCTCAAGAGTTTCTGGTAGTCGTAGAACAGGATAGCCACAGAGTCAAAGCTGGCTTGCTGCAACTAAACCCCACATTACCCTCTTGATACAAATGCATGTATGATAGGATCTGATGTAAGTCTTGCTGACTACCTTTGTACTCATATTGCTTCATTTATGCTTTTGCAGCGGAGACTTCGGTCTTACTAGTGTTCTCGTGGACTTCGACTAGTAGCTAGTACCTCAGCTACGATCTTGATCGGATGTTGTAGATAGTCAGGCTCTTCAGCCTTTTTCATTTGTAGATGTCTGTACCCAGACATGTAATGCTTCCGCTTGTTGCTTGTATGCTCTGTATGATGGGTCTTGTGACCCCTGTTTGCAATAAATGCTATGATGGCTCTTCTGAGCCTTATCTATATGAGTTGTTGAGTTATGCTGTGATGCCATGTTGTACAGCACATACTTGCATGTTATGCGTACGTGTAATGTGTACTACTATGTGTGGGATCTGACTATCTAGTTGTTTATCCTTAGTAGCCTCTCTTACCGGGAAATGTCTCCTAGTGCTTCCACTGAGCCCTGGTAGCTTGCTACTGCTCCGGAACACTTAGGCTGGCCGGCATGTGTCCTTCTTCGATCCTGTGTCTGTCCCTTCGGGGAAATGTCACGCGATGAATACCGAAGTCCTGTTTGCCTGCTACAGCCCGGTTCACCGGAGTCCTGTTAGCCCAGTGCTACAGCCTGGATTCACTCGCTGATGACCGACACGTTCGATGCTGGGTCATGGATGCCTGTCCCTGTAAGTTAGTGCCACTTTGGGTTTACGACTAGCCATGTCAGCCCGGGCTCTTTATCATATGGATGCTAGCGACACCATCATATACATGTGCCAAAAGGCGCAAACGGTCCCGGGCAAAGGTAAGGCGACACCCGTGGGGATACCGTGCGTGAGGCCGCAAAGTGATATGAGGTGTTACATGCTGGATCGATGTGGCATTGAGTCGGGGTCCTGACACAGCCCAAGAGTTAACCCACCACCACCACACTGGAGTAGGGTATTACACCACAACGGTGGCCCGAACCAGTATAAATCTTGTGTCTTTCTGTGTTGTGAGTTCGTCGAGTTCGTCCGCAAGATCTTAGAGAGCTAGGGCGTGGATCGATAGGGAGAAAACTTTCGCGCGCACCCCAGTGTGCGAACCTTGAGGGTGTGCCGGAACCCGTGATCCGACATTTGGCACACTAGGTAGGGGTGCACCGAAGCTTCCTTTCGTTGGTCCACATTCCGTCGCTCCGTCATCTCCATTGCAGACGCGCGCCGCGCTCATGCTGAGCGTCGGGCTGCCCTCGCCGCCCATGTCGCTCAGAGGGCTCCCGTCGGTGGGCCACCTCATCATTCCCCGTTGCCTGCCGCCAACGCCGCCACCGGCCCGGCAAGGAATGAGCAGCAAGCATCCTCGCTGCAGCCCTCGGTGCGGCGGGACGGCCGCACCGCCACTCCATCGCTGACCCCAGCCGGTTCTTCTTCCCATGCACGTCGCCCTCTCATGGACGCACGGGCCGTGCTTCTCTTGGCGCACGAGCTCCTGCGCTACCGTCCAGTCGATGACCTCTACGAGGACTGGCTCGACCGCATCGCCGAGCTTGTCCGCGCCACAGGGGGCTCCCCTGCGCCGTCCCTCTCTCCGCCTCGCCCTCCACCAGCTATGGGCGACGTAGCTCGCGGAGCGCCTCCACCACCTCTGCCAAAAGACGATGCTCTGGCGCCAAGACGCGCGGCTCCACGACGGGACCCGCCGCGCCCCGCGCCCGTACGTGAAGAAAGAAGCTATCAAGAAGTCCCTCGACCGCAAGAAAACGCTCCGCCGCTCCTCGCGCCACCGCGCCAGGACCGACTGCTGTGGCAAAACCGCGCGCTGCCAGTAGCGGCAGGGCGCGGACCCCATCACGACCAAGCTCCACCCCCAAGGTGGGCCCTGGTGACCACAACCGGCTACCGCGCTTTCTCCCCCGAGCTGCGTAGCGTCGCCTGGCCGGGCAAGTTCAAGCCGGATTTGCCTCCTCGCTACGACGGATCCCCCGACCTCGAGGAGTTCTTGCAGCTCTACGGGCTGAGCATCAAAGTGGCCAACGGCGACGAGAAAGTCATGGCGAATTGGTTTCCCATGGCTCGCAAGGAAGGCGCCCGCTCCTGGCTCCTGAACCGGCCTCCGGGCTCAATCTCGTCCTAGGAGGAAATGCGCACCCGCTTCATCACCAACTTCCAGGGCACTCGTGATCGCCCCCCGGTCGCGGGTGACCAGCGCCACATCAAGCAACAACCAGGAGAAACCCTGCAGAAGTACATTCAGCGCTTCAACAACGCACGGATCAAGATCCCCAAGGTGACCAACGAGGCCATCATCTCAGCATTCTCCGACGGTGTTCACGACCTCAAGATGAAGGAGGAGCTCGCCATCCATGAAGAGTTGTGCACGACCCTAGAGTTGTTCAACATCGCGACCAAGTCTGCTAGAGCTGAGGAGGGGCGCCTCACCCTCCTCGAGCTCCCTGTTGCGGACCCAGAGGAGAAGAAGACCAAGGCCAAGGACGTGAAGCGCAAGGGAGCAGCCGCGCTCACAGCGGAACCAGAGACCAAGCATGGCAGAGACCAACCAGAGTCATCCAAGGGCAGCCGTTCGTTCTGTGCCTTCCACAACCTGAGCACCCACAACACCCGTGACTGTCAAGAGCTCAGAACCATTCGCGAAGGACACTTCGGTCGGCGCCCGGAGTGCGGAGACCGGGGCTACGGCCGAGGAGGAGGATGTGGTGGCGGACGCTGGGACGATCGTGGCCCGCGCCAGGAGTGGCGTGACCGGCCTCGTGAGGACCACTGGCAGGATCAGCCTCGCGAGGGTGCCTGGAGGGATCAGCCTCGTGAGGATCATCCTCAAGCCAATGCCAGACTCTCTCCGCCGCCGCCACCACCAAGAAGGAATGACGAACACCATCAAGACGAGGGGCTGGGGGCTTCCAGGAACCGCATGCTATCGCCTGCATCTTGGGCGGAGCCCAGGCCCTAGCCTCACAACGTATCTTCAAGCAGTTTGCTCATGAAGTGAATGCAGTCCTCCCCAAGCTCGAAGCCACACACCTGCTCAGATGGTCCCAGTGCCCCATCATGTTCAGCTCGGCAGACCAGCTCAAGTGCGCAGCCACCGCTAGTGCCCTCCCGATGCTTTGCTCCCCAGTCATTAGCAACGTGCAAGTTACCAAGACCCTCATCGACGGCGGCGCAGGGCTCAATGTCCTGTCCGTCGACATGTTCGACAGCCTCCAAGTGCCATATGACCAGCTTCAGCCCACCAAGCCCTTCTCAGGAGTGACCGACGGTTCCACCACGCCGATAGGGCAGGTCCGCCTCCCTGTCACCTTCGGGGAACGCAAGAACTACCGCACCGAACTCATCGACTTCAACGTCGCGCACATCCGCCTACCGTACAATGCCATCCTCGGGTATCTATCCCTGGCAAGTTCATGGAGGTGACCCATCACGGCTACAATGTCCTCAAGATGCCGGGCGGTGGGATCATCACCGTCCCATGTGAAGAAAGAGATGCGGTGTGCTCCCTCGAGCGTGCTTTCCAAGCTGCAGCAATCAACGACCCCGACAGCAAGGGCGAGGGACCTCCTGAGGCCACCCCCAAGAAGAAGTAGCTGCGCCGTGCAGGACCTCAGGAGGGCGACGTCACAGCCAGAGCCTCGTCAGGATCAGGGCCCGCTCCAGGGGCGCCTCCCTTCATCGCATAGGAAGGCGCGCCCAGCACCCTGCTCGGGCAGGGCTCGGGGGCTTTCTTCTGGAAGGCCTTACACCTTGCCCACATCATGAGGGAGGCACTTGGGCACCACTTGGAGGCGTTCTTCGCGGCGCGTTTCCCTCAGGAGGGCACAAGGCAAGGATCGCCCACTGTTCAGGAGTTCATCACTAAGACCACCCAGGAATTGCAAGACACAAGGGCCATGCACGGCGACCGCCGCTCACGAGACGCAGCTTCCCATCCAAGCGAGGATGTTGGGCTGCGTGTCTGCGTCGACATTCCAGGGGTCAACAAGGTCGCTTCTCAGGAGCCTTTCTGGCCAGCGCGCGTGGGACACTGCGAGGGCCCACCACAGAACTACGTTCGCATGCCCTTTGGCCTGCCGAGCGTGTCGTCCGCCTACCAGCGCAACTTGCGGCGCATCCTAGCGGCTCACGAGGCCAGGCACCACGCCATCCTGATGGAGATGGAGACGGTCCTCAAAGAATCATCTAAGCCCCCAGAGCCTCCCGAGGCTTAGGGCCCCGGTGGCTCGTGAGGAGCAACCCTTTTTCCGCGCACCTTCAGCTACCCCAACTCTCCTTCGTCAACATAACCAGGTGACATCTTTCCAAGTTCATTTAGCTAGGAGCGCCCTCGGGCTGCATCATTCCCAGGCCGCGTGGGTCCATCCCTGTGGCATGTATCCCTTTTTATGTCTTTAGCTTACCTTGTTGGGAGCACCCCTCGGGCTGCATCATCCCCAAGTCCCTCTGGCCTGACCTAGTGGCACGTATCTCTCATGCACTTACTTAAGCCTGCTACTCTCATGTTCGATCTACCTATGATTACTACTTGCTCGATCGCCACCCATCATGGGGACCGCGCGCCGGCCATCTTTCTTCAGGACCCTTCGCGTGAGTAAGTTGAGCATGGCGTCTGTGCTCGGGTCCGTCCCTGCAGCATCGATAAATCCAACGACTGAGCTCTGTCGGGCGGGCCGGCCCTGTTTACGTCACCTCCTGGGGTCATTAGTGCTTGGTTTTCTCACGTGATAACCTCAGGAGATTCGTTCAACGCAGGTTGTTTGACCACATTGCAGGACAAACACAGTGAACAAGAACCAAGACCAGGCGCTACCCGCCTTGAGGTAGGGCCTCGTGAGTCCCGTGCTGGCTCACGAGTGCCCAGATACACCTCATCTAGCCCTGTCGTGCAAGCCACGTGTTAGGGCGGGGCTGTACACATCTCGGGGGCTCTCCGCGCTGGCCGTCGACACTGCCGAGGAGCAGCTATGCCCGTGCACAAGCGGAAGCACTATGCTCTGCGCTGGTGATAAACAACTGAGGGCGGCTCCACGGTCGTATCAACCTCAGGGAGCCCCAGAGCTCAACGTCCGGCCTCATCGCAACGCCTCCCCTCGGGAGAGCCGCGCGAGGGGGCTGGGCACGGGGGCTATGCTCGGGTCACGCGCAAGCGTACGCCACCCAGCCAGGTCTCCCGGACCTGGTCGTCGCACACCCCTCCCGAGATGAGCCCCGACGAGGGCAAAGGTATAGAGATTGTTTGCACGTCAAGGGGGACTCCTGAGCATCGCGACTCAGGAGCCTAACTGGTCACGTAGCCCCACACTTCTTGGTCCGTCCTAGTCTCCGGTCGTCCCAACGGCGGTTGAGGTATTCGCGGGACTGGGCTATGCCGACGTAGAACATCAACCTATCCTTGCGTACTCTCCTTGTAAGCTGTTTGCGCGTAAAGGGGGACTCCTGAGCATCGCGACTCAGGAGCCTAACTGGTCACGTAGCCCCTCACTCCTTGGTCCGTCCTGGTCTCCGGTCGGCCCAACGGCGGTTGAGGTATGCATGGGGCCGGGCTCTGTCGACGCAGAACACAAAGCAAATATTACAAGGCATATTGTTCTCATAATATCATATAAAAGTTTAACGCCTCCACGAGGCCTGATGCATATTGCAGGAATGAAATAGGAAAGCAGCCGTAGGTCACCCCTGGACACCGCCATCTGCAGGATCGGTGGCATCGCCGGTCGAGGGAGCGAGGATGAAGCCACGAAACTTCTTCAGCAGGGCCTCCACCTGACCTTTCACGGCTGTGGCGGCGGCCGCACAATGTTCACCGGCTATAGGCTCCAGCAGCTCGTCGAGACGAGCATTGGGGTCGCGAAGGTACAGATGGCTGAAGACACGCGTCAGCGCAGCTGAAGAAAGGACACGAGCCTCTACCTCAGCCATGGGACTGATGCCCTCCACGACTTCCTCAAGCGCCTTCACCAAGTGGGGAAGCAGCTGAGCAGGGCCATCCTCGTCGGTGGTCAGCGGCTTCTCCAGGCCCTTCTTGTACAACGACTTCGGCGCCACGCTAGACCTCTTCTCAAGAAGCGAGAAGGCCACGCGGTCTTCGACCAGGACCTTCGCCTTAGCGTCGAGCTTGGCCTCCCTCGTCTTCACCTTCTGCTCCAGCTCCTCCAGTCGGCTGTGCTCCGCGGCCTGCGCCTTCATCAGCTCCCCCAGCTTAGCGTCGCGGCCCTTGATGGCGTCCTCCCGAGACTTCATCTCCTCCTCCCTCGCTTCGCGGTCGCATGCTTCTTTTGCATGCTCGTCATGCAGCCTCTTCAGCTCGCCCTCTAGCTCTCGGCAGCGGTCGCAGGCGGCCTTAGCGTCCTTCAGCGCCACCTCGCAATCGGCCGCAGCTCTGGCAGTGGCCTGCTTCTCCTTCTCGGAGGCCACCGCGGCCTGGCTCAGTGACGCTCGAACTACCAAGTCAGAGTGAAGCCAGCCTGAGGCCAGCTCCAGGCGCCCGGCCACTAGGTGCGGGCCTGCGCCTAGGAGGTCTTCCCGCAGCTTAGCCATCCCAGAGAAGACACTCTCCAAGG
The DNA here is from genome assembly GCF_018294505.1 of Triticum aestivum. Lineage (NCBI taxonomy): Eukaryota > Viridiplantae > Streptophyta > Magnoliopsida > Poales > Poaceae > Triticum > Triticum aestivum. The sequence continues at coordinate 376,197,026 of NC_057806.1, read as the reverse complement.
CTGCAGAGGGAGCAGAAGAATTTGGGACCAGAGGCGCAACAGGAGAAGGAGGCGACGTCGTTACCAGAGCCTGGAAGATCGAGGGCCCCGGAGCCCTTGGGACCTCATCAGCAGAGCCGGGTGCCGACACTTCCGGAGCCAGTGGGGCCATGGGGGCTGGTTCCTCCTGCCAATGCTCCTCTTGGCCTCGCTAGGGCGACCGGGCTGGGGAGGTGCGAGTGTTGTCGCCTCTCTTCTCTGCAGAGGGGGGCACGGCCGCGGCATCCCCCTTCCTCTTCTTCGCTGAAGACACCGGCCTGATAAACCAAGGGTGAATGTCAGAAAATAGCAAGTACAAGCAGGAACAAGATGAAGCTTGAAGCACTTACTGATCCACTGCGACATAGTCCACCTTCTACTTGGTAAGCCTGAGACCCGAAAGCGTCAGGGCCTGAGGAGTGGGCACACGGGCTCCAGGAGCAGAAGACGGTGCAACAGAAGGGACGGAGCCGGCCCCAGGCGGTACCAAGTATGAAGCAGCATCTCGAGAGACCAGCGACGATCTACCCCTTGTCGGGATGAGGGGCAGCTCCCTCACCTCCTGGCGGGCGTCGACCTCAGCATCGTCTGGTAGAGCGCAGAGGATGTCAGCCTTGCTCAAAGGGGAGTTCTCCCCCATCCCCTCGGGGATCTCCTCAGAGTCCTCCTCCTCCTCTTCCTCCCCACGGAACTCGCCAGAAGACACCTCCACCGGCTTCGGCGTGGCGGAGGCCCCAGCGAGCGCCGGCAGCACCAGCCTGCGCGCGTCAAAGGTAGGCCTGGATACAACAAATTGCTCCCAGTCCTTGCGATGGAACAAAGGAAGAAAGGTGCTCGGTGGGTACTCTTGGTTATCCCCGACCAAGAGGCACAGAAATGCAGTCAGCTCGTCATCAGGCAGGGCCACTGGGCTCAGACGAACCGTGTCTTCTAGAGTGGAGCAACATGCAGCGTAAAGAATTCCCTCAGGAGCATGACCCCTGTCACCTTGGCCGCCGTCGCATTGCCCGGCTTCAAATCGATCTTCATCTGCTCCAACACCGACGACGCCTGCTCGTCGGTGAGCTCTACATGAGACCACCCCTTGTTTGACTGGGGCACCTCTGTCGGCAGTTCCAAGCGCGGATGGGCACACTTGGCACTCATCAAGACCCATTTGGCCCTGATGTTGTCAACCTTCTTCCCGGTGTTCGAGATCGAGTTGGCCTTCCCAGCCACGATGAAGTTGGCGCACCCGGAGATATGGCCACCGGTGACGCGAAGGAAGAAGAAGTGGCGCAGCAGTGCCATGGACGGCATCATGCCCAGGTACGCCTCGCAATAGTAGGCAAAGATGGACAAGAGAAGAGTGGAGTTGGGATGGACATGCAGCACCTGCAACCCGAAGTGGTCGAGGACCTCGAAAAAGAAATCAGAAAAGGGGGAAACCAACCCAGCGACGATGCTGCTCATGAAGAAAGGAAAGAAGGTGCTTCCCTCAGGCTCCGGCTCGTCGGAGGCAAGCCGGAGCTCCGTCTTCCCCCTCTCGTTGCTCGCCCCCGCCGTCAGCAAGCACGTGGTGGCTAGGTTCTTCTCCGTAACATTGGGTGCATCAAGGGCTGGCTCGAACCAAGCCGACGCCAAGGAGGATTTGACCTTGCGCGATGCCATTGGTCGCAGATGTGGAGCGAGGTCGAAGCGGATCTGGAAGTTCCGGTAGCAAGGAGCGAGAAAGGGGATCTGGAGCAAGGCGAGGAAGAAGCAATGAAGGCAAGCACTATCCGCGCCAACCTTTTTGTCAAGTTGGGCAATTGCCGAGGCAGCGTGGGGAAGCGGAGACGCCCACGTCCAATCAACCGCCACACGTCAACCAAGGCCACGGGCTTTTGGGGCCCGCGGCGCTCCACACTTGACCTTTTGGCTTCGCCTCAAAGCCAAGAGCAAGCGCGCCTTGGGCCCGAGGGCTACTGTCAGTGTTCTGGGAATGGGGGTCCCCAGACTTGCCTGCCTGCGGCCCACAGCGTGGCTGAGCTAGCAGGCATGTATGGCCCATCTTCGTCGACAAGGGATTCAAGACCCTCGCGAGGGGCCAAGCCTCGCGAGGCGGACGACACAATACCTCCTCAGGAGCGGCCTCACTAGGCAGGCTCACGAGGGGCGGAGAGATCAAGGCAAGGCAAACCTCGCGAGGTCGTCGTGACGTGAGCCATGACGATCGAGACTAGGCGGGCGCCAGCGCGCGTAGTGTCCTTGTTTCCTCTTTGGTGCTAAGGGGGAAAGCGCATGCATGGAGTACCGAGGCATCAAGCAAAGGTTTCCATATTGGTGCAACAAGACCATGACTAGAAGGACGGCAAAACGGAGGTCACCATGGAGCCCAGGATGGCGTCATCACCAGGGCCTTTGGCAGGCGAAGACCACTTTTGTCAGGATAAGCTGTACTAGATGTGCCCTTTCGAATTGGCCGTTGTTGGCTCCCTTCCCGCTCAACATTTGGGGAGAGGACCAGGGCCTATATAAGTAGAACTAGCCACCACAGTAGAGAAAGAGAGGATCAACCTGATCACAAGTCAAGAACGGATCCAAGATCATCTCACCCTCACAAGTTCACCAAGCACAAGAACACCTCGACCTCACGAGGCTGTTCTTCCCCTTGTACTGTTCATCATCAGCCCAAGAGGCAATCCACCACCACCACACTGGAGTAGGGTATTACACCACAACGGTGGCTCGAACCAGTATAAATCTTGTGTCTTTCTGTGTTGTGAGTTCGTCGAGTTCGTCCGCAAGATCTTAGAGAACTAGGGCGTGGATCGATAGGGAGAAAACCTTCGCGCACACCCCAGTGTTTGAACCTTGAGGGTCTGTCGGAACCTGTGATCCGATAGCTCATTACGTACAGCGAACACATTAGCATATGGCCCACCTCACACTGTGGCCAAATTTCCTGGAGTCTGTGCTAGGTTAAAAAGTGTTCTTTGTGAGGATGTGTGGCTGGTCTCAAGTTTAAAACTTCTTGTATTACGTACGTAGACGTAGAGATAGTGCAGCATGTGAAGCTAGTACAAATAGTGTACTATTGTTGATTGGCCTCATCCGATAACCTGTTGCAATGCACGTACAATTATGTATTCAGAAAATATTTATTTGCCTTGTCGCATCACCCTCACAGAGAAGCGACTCGAACGCCATTCATAAATTTAGTAAGTTTATCATAGGCATATCATTTTATTACATACAACAGGTCATCAACCCACAACGACAACGAGGATACATTAGAAATACTAAAGTTTTCATCACAAAACAAATACCAAGCAATGAAATGAACTTCAACTCATCCAATCCTCAGCGTTGGAAACGCTTGCTTTGAACCACAAGTGATTCTCTGGGAATGGCCAGCTACTGTCTATCTCGAGACCAACATAGGACTGATCATCCAGGCTGAAGCAACCTACTATATCACGACCAGGGTAGGGAACCACCGCAATGTCCGACATATAGATACAGTTGCTTCTCATAAATGGTAGTAATGTTGTGTCAATAGCAGTAGGATCGCTGTCCAAGGAAGAGCGAGTTTGCTCCAAGACTATCAATACTGTACCAGGGAGAAGGTGTTGGCGCTAGCACAGTAGTATCCATCCCGAATACCATACAACGGGTGTTGGAATAGGTCCAGAGAGTGCGGCCATGGGAGACAACACCTGCTTCCTTAGTAGTAACATCAGCAGTGGGTTGTATAGAGACAAGAAGAAGTGATCCATCGGAAGTTGCCAGGCGCCACTGAGTATATCGGCCCTCCTCGTCCTCATCTCCCCCATGGTTATAAAAAATTTCAACTATAGGTGGTGGAATGTCCACATGACCTTGGAAACACAACAAGAAGGTTAATTAGTAGAGAAGGGAAACTTGCTAACTCGCATGCATGTGGATGAAACAATTATAATTATGGTGGAAGACAAACGTACCAAAACTACTAGGATCCCATGCAAAAACAGTACCATGAGTGGTGGCAGCAAACACAAGACCCTCGTATTCAATTGCATCATAGTACACATCCGTGTATAGAAACTGATTTTTGAGCAATATCCAACCAGTCGAACCACGAAGGACGGCAACAAACTTGTCGAAGATAGCAACAACTTGATAGTTCTTATAATTACAAGAGCGGTTGGGAACTCTAGAAATTGCTATCTTCCGTAGACGATAGTCACCATGATCATATTTGAACGTACGTAGATCATCTGTGTGCTCAACCTCAGGGTACTCGGAGATTTTTGGAAGTGGAATCCGCTGAGGAGTGTACACATTCACAAGTTCCCACTCGCAATTGTACCCAATATAAACAACCAATCTCCATTTGCGCCTGCCCAAGCCTTGCCCTCAAGTGATGGCATCTTAACATCATATGTATCATTACCAAGCGGCATCAACTTGCACAAGGCGAGGCTTCCGTCATCCTCGGGCCAGTCAGTAGGGTCACGGCGAAGAAGATAGGGGAGATCAAACCGCTCCTGGACCCTTGGGTTCCTTGTAATGATGTTATTAGTTGAGTCGAGAATGTTCTTGAACGAACCTGCCATGCTAGCCGAGGTGATGACGTTGCAACGATCAATGAGTTCCCCCACCATGTCATCTTTCAGAATGGGGCAAGTATAACGGGGTTGTTTCCGGCTTGTTCCCTCCATGGAGAAGACGATCGAACAATGGCAGAAGGAAGGGTGAAGGCAAATGGAGGAGGGAGGAAGAGCATGCGACATCAGTTCCAAATCGAGAGGGAGAGTCGGTGGCGGTTGCTAGTTTGCCACTGTACACGAAGAGGCGCCCCAGCCTACACATCCTTTCGGAAATTGTACAAAAGGACTCGCCGTCGTCTCACTAACATGTTGCAACGGGACCACATGTCAACAAAACATGGTGTGTAATTTCTCATGCAAAATGTGATCTGGCCGCGTTGGCCCGAGGTGCCGCATTAGTTATCAACCTCTATTTTTTGAACATACAATCTGAGTGGATAGCTCTTGTGGTCATCACACGTGAGCGGATATATAGGTGGGCATGCGGCAACAATCTAAGTGCTAAAAGAGTTGATCTCGAAAAAAGAGTTGATCCAATGCTTGGTTTTATTTGGATTTTCCAACTATGTCCATTGGATAGAGTGAATCAATGGCTTATGTTCAAAGTTATTCTCATACTACTATAGAATGGTATAGGAACGAACATGGAGAGACTTGGTTGATTTTATATCGCAGAATAATATAAAATATTATGAGTGCAGACGCTCCACCCCGAGGTTTGTAGCTCCTTCTTGGTCGTCAGGAATCTATGTTCTTCCACTTTCGTTTTAGACATGAGCTTTGTTCATTCTGTTGCCGGCACACGGGACATCTATATGCCTCCATTTTACAAAATCATACTATATGCCTCCATGACACACGGGACATCTAGCATCAAGGTGGTGATGCAAGAAAATGGAGATATGCAGTGCGTAAGTGAGTCATGCACTTCGATGGCACCTAGTACTATGCAATATTTTTTCTCCTCGATGGCACGTGAATAGTGCACATACTCAATGACAGAGCACGGGATGGTAGCCATGGACATGGTCGGCCCTTTTTGAAGAGAGTACTAATAAATACATAACCTTGATGTGTCCCATCAACTCGCAGAACGACGAGAAGCTTGCTTACTACGCCTTCTCCCTTGCCAACGCGTGCGCGGTGGCTCATAGCACGAGGAGAAACTTTTGCTTACAAGCGGTGGACGTGAAGCAGTTCATTTGGTGTCAGATTGCCAGAAGTAGTACCATCATTATTGTCCGACTTTCGGAAGAGGATAAGAGCCAAGCGCAAGGTCACCTACTAACCTAGTACTGTACTACTATAGCCAAAGTTGGTCCACCTTTTTAGAGCATGGTTAATTAATATAGGCGGCTCTTGCAGCGGCACATCATTTAGACTAAGTACTCTCTTCATAGGATCAAAGGAAGTGAAACAAAAGTTGGAGTGGATGCTAGATTGCCAATTAAAACATGATTACATAGGGAAAAAATCCTGTAGCATTCTATCCTATGAATCAAACGACCAATGTAGGAAAATTATGAGGGGGGTCTCTCCAACAGTGTTCCTCGGCTCGCACCTAGCATCATGGTGGTTGAACTTGGAGTCATTCATCTGGTACACGTGGCATCTCAGATCTGGTACTCCAATATTAGGTTGGCTCTATGTGATGTGGCAACTTCATATACTAACTGGATGCTGGCTATACTACTATGGTACTCACACTCCAAGAAGTGACTCGAAAACCATTCATAAATTGAGTCTATGACACGCATTTGCAAATGTACCATTCATTACATACAACAAGTCATCAACACACAACGACAACGATGATACATGTTGGATTATAGATTATTTCCAACAAAACATTCTAGTAAATACTGAAGTTTTCATCACACAACAAATAACAAGTAATGAAATGAACTTCAACTCAACCAATCCTAGGCGTTGGAAACACTTGGTTTGAACCATAGGTGCTCTGGGAAGGGCCAGCTATTGTCAATATCGAGAGCAACGCTGGACTGATCATCCAGGCTGAAGCGGCATATATCAGGACCAGGGTAGGGAACCACCGCAATGTCTGAGGTATAGATACAGTTGCTTCTCATAGATGGTAGTAACATTGTGTCAACAGCTGCTGGATCGCCTTTCACCATAATTGGATAGTTTTTTCCAAGGAAGAGCGAGTTTTCTCCAAGACTATCAATACTGTACCAAGGAGAAGGTGTTGGCGCTAGCACACTAGTATCCATCCTGAATACCCTGCAACGGGTGTTGGAATAGGTCCGGAGAGGGCGACCATGGGAGAGAACACCTTCTACCTTAGTAGTAATAATCACAGTGAACTGTATACAGACAAGAAGAGGTGATCCATCGAAATTAGTTGCCAAGCGCCACTGAGTATATAAGTTCTGCTCGTCCTCATGCTCGTGATCATCACCATCATCATCTCCCCCTTGGTTATAATTTTTTTCAATTATAGGTGGTGGAATGTACATAGACCTTGGAAACACAAGAAGAAGGTTAATTAGTAAAGGGAAACTTGCTAACCCGCATGCATGTGGATGAAACAATTATAATTACGGTGGAAGGCAAACGTACCGAAACTACGAGGATCCCATGCAAAAACAGTGCCACGAGTGGTGGCAGCAAACACAATTTCCTTGTATTCAATTGCATCATAGTACTCATCCGTGTACATAAACTGATTTTTGAGCAATATCCATGGACGAACCGTGGAATCAGTAAGGAAGGCAACAAGCTTGTCGAAGATATCAACAACTTGATGGTTCTTGTAATTCCAAGAGTGGTTGGGAACTCAACAAATTGTATCTTCCGTAGACGACAGTCACCATGATCGTATTTGAAAGTACGTAGATCATCTGTGTGCTCAACCTTAGGGCACTCTGAGATTTTTGGAAGTGGAATCCGCTGACGAGTGTACACATTCACAAGTTCCCACTCACAATTGTACCCAATATAAACAACCCAATCTCCATTTGCGCCAGCCCAGGCCTTACCCTGAAGCAATGGCATCTTGACATCACATGTATCGTTATCAAGCGGCATCAACTTGCAGAAGGCGAGGCCTCCGTCGTCCACACCCATGCGGACAGGCTTATAGCGAAGAAGATAAGGGATATCAAACTGCTCCTGGACCCTTGTGTTCCTTGTAATGATGTTATTAGTTGAGTCGAGAATGTTCTTGAACGAACCTGCCATGCTAGCCGAGGTGATGATGTCGCACCGATCAATGAGTTCCCCCACCACGTCATCTTTCAGATCGGGGCAAGAATAACGGGGTCGTTTCCGGCTTGTTCCCTCCATGGAGAAGACGATCGAACAATGGCAGAAGGAAGGGTGAAGGCAAATGGAGGAGGGAGGAAGAGCGTGCGACAGTAGTTCCAAATCGAGAGCGAAAGGTGAAGAGTCGATGGACGGTTGCCAGTTTGCCATGGTACACGAAGAGGCGCCCCGACCTACACGTCCTTTCGGAAATTGTACAAAAGGACTCGTCGTCGTCTCACTGACATGTTGGAACGGGACCACATGTCAATGAAACATGGTGTGTAATTTCTTATGCAAAATGCGATCTGGCCGCGTTGGCCCGAAGTGCCGTATTATTTCTAGACTTTATTTTTTTAATGGCGTGCCGTTCAGTTTTGAAGCACGACTAACTGGTACTGTTTGCAGAGAAAATACAAACTACTCTACCACTACTCCACCTCTAGTACTAGTAGTATAAAAAAGATATATTGGAGGGAGCTTCAGAGCTTTCTTGCTAAGGGCTGCCCAGTTGCTTCTCACACTATCACCCTCTCTCCAGATCTAAAAAAGACGGCCTCTCTCTCCCTCCTCACCGGTGGTCAGAGATCCACCGAGGAAGAAAAGGACGTGCAACCTTGACGCACTTGTCGGCGGCGAGCGAGGTCACGCACTGACGACAAGGTCGTCCTCTCAGACCTAGCGCCCGCGCGGGATGGCCTCCGTCCCCAAGCTCGCTGCCGTAGTGCGTGCGTGCGGAGGACGACGACCACGAGCGAAGCCACTTCCCGCCGACCCTCAGGTATGCTATCTCTTTTCGAACCATACCCTTGTTCTATTGCCCCATCTGCCATGTCGCTGCATGTGGGTCTTTTTCCACTCCACCATCTTCCCAATTTGCTATCCTCTGCTCTGCTGGTCACGCGGACAAAAACCTTTATTTGCACTATTAAAGGAAACCCTACTTCATGCAGACTAATCCGTGTCTTGGTTGAATAAGGAAAGGAAGGGAGACTGTACTGTCCGAGAAGGAGGCGTCGAACCCGCATCTAGGTTGAAAACAGGAAAATCAGTAGCTAAGGAACGAGTCTCATGTCTCTTGGTTGAAGAAGGGTAGAAAGGCATGACAACGCGATAGAGAATGACCAGGTCGATCGGTTTGTTGTCCTCACATAGGAAAAAGGTGGCTAAACATAACAAAAATGGGACGTAATCCACATATGCTGCCTGGATATTTGTTGCTCTGGGCAACCATACTTCCCTCACCACTCTATGCGCCCGTGGAGGTACATCGTACTGGTGCGCCCACTGTCCGAATGGGCCTCCCATGCTCTTATTGTTACTTTTTTCCTGTTAGTATAACGCCGGCAGTCAAGTCAAGCAATGCTACTGCTAAAGTGATGCCACATTTAGTAATGTCGCACTCAGTCTAATGCCACCGATAAATTTAAGCAATGCCATTTAATGTCACTGGATTATTTCAGGGTTAGTTGTTCATTGTGGATGTATTAAAGATTTTTTTGCTAAGGCATTCTAATCCTGTTGCACAGCCAGTATACCAACGATGAAACTTGTTACTACCTTCGTATTTTTGCACTGTTAATGCTTATAGATTACATACCTCACTTTCATGAGATAAGTTAATTTTTTTTGTATAGTGTCACCAAAATGCCAAGGCGCTGATGTCATTTTATTTTGGTTAAACTTCACAAAAAATTATGAAGACAAGAGGAAAGGTCAAGAGTGGGCACCTCCTCCTCCGGCTGTTCTCTTGATTTGTTTGATCAAGTTTTTATGTTTGATCGATTATCAAGATTGGGATAGCAATTTTTAAGGCCCCCAAGTTCGAAATGATATTTACCTTGGAGGTACATGGTTTGCAATTTTTTTATACTGTCATTAGTTAATAATGGTAGTGACCTTCAGACTTTTGTATTTGGTTTAATGCTCATGCACAGCTAGTATACCAATGCTGAAACGTGTTACCTTTACATTTTGTATTGTTAATTCTTATAGAAATCTTCCAGAGCCAGAGTTTATTGAAATCTGTTCAGTAAAACCATTATACTGTACCCTGTAATAAAATAACTACTCTACTGTTGCCCTAGCCACTGGATTAGTGTATATTTGTAGTATTCGAAATTTTGAATGGTGTTGCATTAGCGTATGGACACACTACAAGAAATATGTCAACTTGTGACCACCACTATTGGTCACTGAAAGGTCATGGTTTTTCATTTGCGACCTTTTTGTGACCAAAAACAGAAGGTCAAAAGCTGGCGGTCATAAACTAACTATAGCGACCTTTCTTCTGGAATGGTCGAAGACGTTTATGACCAAAATACGTCTACTATGGCGTTTTGGTCACTAGCAACCTCCCCAGGCCACGTAGGCATCCAACGTGGCAATCTGATGTGGCACAAGATTCAGCCCGGTCCAATTCGATTTTCTACATGGGCCTAGCCCAACAATTCGGCCTATTTGTGTTTTTTTCTCATATTAATTTTGGCTAGGTAGATGGGCCAAGCCCAACAATTAAGCCTTCTCATTTTGGGAACGTGGCCTTTTCTGCTAGAAAGTTTTAGTTTTTTCCAAATGGGTCCCAGATGTCAGGTTCAAGTACGTGGGTCCCAGCTAGCAAGTTCATATTCTTCATATTTCAATTTAATAGTAAATAAATAACCAGTATTTAAATTGGCACAAACAAAAAACACACATAATACTCCAAATATTATCAGCCAGATTCAGTACTGAGCTCCTATTGTACAAATAACATATACTTTACAAGCTCTACACGTGATACTCCAAACATTCTCTAGAAGCTCCTTCGATAACAATCACAAACAGAACAGTGATAGGCCCTGTTCCTACTCCTGTTAGGACTGGGCCAACAGAATGGTGATAGGCCCTGTTCCAACAGCCCGCAAGCTTCTCCTCCACGTGCCCAGGTCAGGTCCAGCAGCAGTAGCGATCCAGGGGCATTTCCAGCAGCATCGAGGCGATTGTGGGCGCATCCTGCGGGAATCAACAGCGGGTCCTTCTTCTCCTGAAACAGCATCAACAACAGGTCAACAACAGCATCAACAATCGGTCAATAACAACATTAACAGCAGGTCAACAACAACATCATAAACTACAACAGTTTGACGGTAGCATCGGTTTGACAGAGGCAACAACAGAGAACAACCTTCCATGGCATCATGTACTAAACCTACAACATTCTGATTGTCCCATTGGAAACAAAAATTCCAATGGATTAAGCCACGTTTGTACTAAACCTACCATATATTCCCATCTAATTTATTCCAATGGATTATGCCACGTTTGTACTGAATCTACAACATTCTAATTACCTGCAACAAATCAGTAGCATACATGACATCAAAGGGATGCAAACTAGATAATTTAGTAGTCTTCTACACCACAGAACAGCAGGCATTCTAACTTGCAGGAGCAAATCCGTAGCTAGTTGACCACTAACAACACAAATCAGCTCCAACACTCGGTCCTCGACACGACGGCCAGCAAGTAATCAACCATGGAACCGAGGCCAAACTCTAGCATCATAGAAAGCAGAGGGGAACAAAGGGGTGGAGGGGCTCACCATGGGGGTGTTGCTGTTGCTCATCCATGGTCGGTCGTCCTACATCCATCCGGCTACAGCTGCTCATTCATGGCAGGAAACCACATCACATCTCAGTCAAGGGAATGGAGGGTAAGGGAAGAAGAAGAAGAAACTGAAGGTAAGAAGACCTGGGTGGCGTCGGAGCAGTGGTGGAGGGGCATCCTCCATGGCATCAGGGCAGGAGGATGAAGACGGCGTCGTCCATGGCGTCGGGGCAGGGGGATGAAGACGGCGTCCTCCATGGTCCACCACAGGGAACCCCTGCACGCACTAGATCAGGACACGACGCGGTGTCGAAGCTAGAGATCGATGCATCTTCAATTCAAAACTGGATATCAAAGAACAATGTATAGAAGAACTTGTCATTTAGTTCTGCATGATCATCACGGTCTACAATAACAATACAGCATGGCCTTCTGGTTCTGTAGGTAATTGCAGTGCCTTGCAATGCCCCTAAATGCGACAAAGAAGAGCTTGTTATAGTATTTTTATATTCATTGAGGACAACATCTTTTCTTTTTCTTGCAAAAGGACAGCAGTTAACAAATATAATTACTCCCAAGAAAAGGTTTGAAAAACCCAACATGTCTAGGAAACAACTGTTCAGTAAAGTGCAGCGGTTGGATAAATCTATCATGAACATCATTTAAGCGAAAAGTGTTCCAACTAGTATGGAACCACATTTTTGTTATCTGTTTATCTACACACATTTTGCTGTCCTTGCATTTTTTCTTCATTCAACTAAACAGGACGGGCTAAATGTTTAGAAAAAATGCAAGTGTATGTGGGCTCTTATTTTGTTTACACTCCATAAACAGAAAGAGGTTACTTGCAATATGTGATGCTGCTGAAATAGTTGACACTCCACACTTTAGAACAAGGTATGCATAGATAACTAGTTAATAGAGAAGAAAAACACTACTAGTAGATGCCAGTGTTCGATGCCCCACAAAAGAATTAGTCAAGCTGAACACAATCGCCATAATTGAAGTTTGCCAAAAATAGACGTTTCATCAACTAATTGCTCTTGAATTACTAGTAGATAGTAATAGATAATCTCATCAACAGAGAAAACTTCAGTGCAAGACAAAGTACATAATATCTAGAGTGTGTAGTTTTAGTCAAGAGAATAAACTCTGTAGATTTGGAAATATTGTGATCTCTAAGTTGTAGTGAATGGTACCTACCAACCTAAATTACTTTTTTCTATCTTTATTCTTTCAGGGAATAAGGTACACCTGCCAAATTATATGTCAGACTGAAATTCACTAATGTGGCAATACCTAATTACTAATTCACGTGCATATCTACTGACTACAGATCATGCCAAGTACCAAAAATGAATTGTGACTCAATTAGTAACTAGTGAAAATTACAACTGATGTACCAGAGTACTTTGCAGAATTTGGTGTTGTGAAGTGAAGTACAACAGTACTCTGCTCCAATTGTTACTGCAAACTCAAGTACAAGAGTACTTGGAAGAAATTCACCAACAACACACGTACAGGAACACTAGACATACAAGAGAGGGATTGATGGAGAAAAAGATTACCCTGAGCGTTAGCTGTTTGGTGGGTCTAGCTTACTGCTGCTACTCCACATATCTTTGACTATGTACAGAGCAAGATGGAGGGTCTAGCTTACTGCTGCTACTCCACATATCTTATTTTACTTAACAGAGCAAGATGGAGTAACGCAAAAAAAATAACAGAGCAAGCAAATGTACTCTAAATGGTGTTCCTAAAACTTTCTATGTTTGTTATCAACATGGAGTTCCTAAAACTTTCTGGAATCAACTAATTTACAGAATTAGTTTCAGAACATCGATAGATCCCATGGAGACGCAATTCTCCTTGGAGGACAAGAAGATCTGCACATCGCCGGTGACGGGCTCCTCCATTTCCCCGGTCTCATCAGCGACCTTAGACCTAAGGCTGGTGAGAACCTCTGACCCAACCGTCTCGAACTACAGAAACCCACCACACGAAGAGTTAAACACAACTCTGAATCAACAGATAAAAGACAGACATGACATAGTTTCAGATAGCCCGTCAGACAAAAAAAAGACAGTTCAAAGAGGGCAACGCACCAGCGGCAGGTAGTTCGTGGGTGCCTTGCGGATCCTGTCAGCGAGCTCGACATCGAAGGCGTCGAGGTCCTCAATGGTGACGGTGACATGGTCACGGTTGTGCACGAGGCTCTCGCTGGAAACAGAGAAACGCGTCCACGGGTTAGCCTAGACTGATTCGACCAGATCTGGCGAGGAAAGAGGGGGCGGGAGGGGGTACCGGTAGGGGAAGTCGCGGGTGGGGTCGGTGAAGCCGCGGAGGAACTCCTTGAACTTGCGGAGGGAGGAATGGCGGGTGATGTCGGCGGCGGCAGGGTTGCCCTGCGGGAACTGCGCCTGGTCGCTGTAGAAGATCGCGCCCTCGTCCCAGCCTGACATGGCGGCGGCGGCGCGGTGGCGAGGAGGAGGTGGACGAGGATGAGCGGGCGCCGGCGGCGGCGTGCAAAACCACAGGCGGAGCTCCTCTCGTCGGGCTCGGGTGTGGGGAATCGTGGGAGGAGGCTGCGAGGACGGGCGCGCTCGGGCGCTCGCTCGATCTCCTCGGGAGAGGGGAGGCCGTCAGCGGCGAGTTGTGGGAGAGAGGAGGCGGTGGGAGGGT
>NC_057806.1:376143604-376182475 GCF_018294505.1 Triticum aestivum | reverse complement strand
CTGCCGGCGAGGGGTTGTCGGCGACCGGGGTTGGGGGAGAGAACGGAGGACGGCGGGGGCAGCGGCGGCTGGGTGGTTGGGTATCGAGAGATTGAGACGGAGGAGTGAGAGGGTTGGGGGTGGCGGCTGTGGGACGAGAGGGGGAGAGTGGATCGGGGGAGAGGAGTGGATCGGGGAAGTTAGGGTTTTGGTGAGAGGGTGAGGGGGTGAGGGCTGCCGTTGGATCCAGAAGCATCCGACGGTAGTTGATGCATGATCCGCGTGATATGCCTTTGGACTAATCAGAGCGCACCAAACAATTTGAAGATTTTTTGACCTTATAAATAGGTCATGATTGATTACATACAAATTTTTCATTTCATTTTTCAATGCTCAAAATGAGTTTTTTTAAGACCTGTCAAATATTTGTTCAAATGATGTCAAATTTTGCACAAGTTTACATCTTAGATTGGCAAACAACATTGACAAAGGGAGTTTTTATTTCTTTTGCATGAAAAAACAATTTTCCATTTTTTGAGTGCCCAAAATAAGTTTTTTTGTGAAGGACTTACCATATATTTGTTGCAAAATTGTACTAAGTCAATTTTCTAAAATACTAGGCCATATATAATGCACAATTTACCAGGTGGTTGGGTGTAAAAAGTTTTCATCCACCTCTCGTGAAAAAGACAAATTTCCGCAGATTCAGCTGCTGCCTCGTAGTTTGCTCATTATTTTTTTCAAAAATCATTTCTAGGTACATAAGTATCTATTTAATCAGAGAAACACCAAAAAAAAATCCAAGATTCAACCACTAGCTAGGAACGGTCATTCCCGCCGTTTTGACCGCATTTTGAAACGGGCATAAAAAATTCAAAAAAAAATCAAAAAATTGGAAAACCTTCGGATTGTGTCATCATATGTGACCAAGTTTACAGGAAAAATAATAAACTTGTAATACAGAAATTATTTTAAAAAAGTGTTCTAAAAAATGAGTTATCATGTGTGAAGATTCATGGCTTTCAAACCAAATGATCAATCTTATGGCCACATTCATGGCATAGTTTGTTCAAATGATCTCATATTGTGCACAATGGTGAATCTTGGAATTTCAAACAATGTTTCCTAAGGGAGTTTTCACTTTCTTTGCACGGAAAGTTCATTTTCCATTTTTCGAGTGCCCGAAAAGAGGTTTTTTGTGAAGGACCTACCATATATTTGTTGCAAAATTGTACCAAATCAATTTTCTAAAATACTAGGACATATTTAATGCACAATTGACCAAGTGGTTGGGTGTAAACAGTTTTGATCCACCTCTCGTAAAAAAGACAAATTTCCGCTGATTCAGCTGGAAGCGGGTCAAATTTGAACTACAGCTGCCTCATAGTTTGCTATTTATTTTTTCCAAAAAACATTTCTAGGTACATAAGTATCTATTTTATCATAGAAACACCAAAAATTTTCCAAGATTCAACCACTAGCTAGGAATGGTCAAGCCCGCCGTTTTGACCGCATTTTGAAACAGGCATAAAATTTTTTTAAAAAATAAAAAATTGGAAAACCTTCACATTGTGTCATTATATATGACCAAGTTTCCAGGAAAAATAATAAACTTATAATACGGTAATTATTTAAAAAAAGTGTTCTCAGAAATGAGCTATCATGCGTGAAGATTCATGGCATTCAAGCCAAATGATCAATAATATGGCCACATTCATAGCATAGTTTGTTCAAATGATCTCATATTGTACACAAGGGTGCATCTTGGAATTCCAAACAATGTTGCCTAAGGGAGTTTTCATTTTCTTTGCACGGAAATTCATTTTCCATTTTCCGAGTGCCCGAAATGAGGTTTTTTTGTGAAGGAACTACCAAATAATTGTTGCAAAAATGGACCAAATCAATTTTATAAAATACTAGGCCATGTTTAATGCACAATTGACAAAATGTTTGGGTGTAAAAAGTTTTGATCCACCTCTGGTGAAAAAGACAAATTTTCGTCGATTTAGTTGGAAGAGGGTCAAATTTGAACTGCAGCTGCCTCATAGTTTACTATTTATTTTTACAAAAATCATTTCTAGGTACATAAGTATCTATTTTATCATAGAAACACCAAAAGTTTTCCAAGATTCAACCACTAGCTAGGAACGGTCAAGCCCGCCGTTTTGACCGCATTTTGAAACGGGCATAAAAAATTAAAAAAAATCAAAAAATTGGAAAACCATCGCATTGTATCATTATATGTGACCAAGTTTCCAGGAAAAATAATAAACTTGTAATACGGTAATTATTTTAAAAAAGTGTTCTCAGAGATGAGCTATCACGCATGAAGATTCATGGCTTTCAAGCCAAATGATCAATAATATGGCCACATTCATGGCATAGTTTGTTTAAATGATCTCATATTGTGCACAAGGGTGCATCTTGGAATTCCAAACAATGTTTCCTAAGGGAGTTTTCATTTTCTTTGCACGGAAAATTCATTTTCCATTTTTCGAGTGCCCGAAATGAGGTTTTTTTGTGAAGGAACTACCAAATAATTGTTGCAAAAATGGACCAAATCAATTTTATAAAATACTAGGCCATGTTTAATGCACAATTGACAAAATGGTTGGGTGTAAAAAGTTTTGATCCACCTCTGGTGAAAAAGACAAATTGTCGTCGATTCAGTTGGAAGCGGGTCAAATTTGAACTGCAGCTGCCTCATAGTTTGCTATTTATTTTTTACAAAAATCATTTCTAGGTACATAAGTATCTATTTTATCATAGAAACACCAAAAATTTTCCAAGATTCAACCACTAGCTAGGAATGGTCAAGCCCGCCGTTTTGACCGCATTTTGAAACGGGCATAAAAAATTCAAAAAAATCAAAAAATTGGAAAACCTGTGCATTGTGTCATTATATGTGGACAAGTTCCCAAGAAAAATAACAAACTTGTAATACGACAATTATTTTAAAAAAGTGTTCTTAGAAACGAGCTATCACGTGTGGAGATCAATGGCTTTCAAGCCAAATGATCAATCTTATGGCCACATTCATGGCATAGTTTGTTCAAATGATCTCACATTGTGCACAAGGGTGCATATTGGAATGGTAAACAATGTTGCCTAAGGAAGTTTTCATTTTCTTTGGACGAAAAAACCATTTTCCATTTTTCGAGTGCCCAAAAGGAGGTTTTTTTGTGAAGGACCTCCCAAATAATTGTTGCAAAATTGGACCAAATCATTTTTCTAAAATACTAGGCCATATTTAATGCACAATTGACAAAATGGTTGGGTGTAAAAAGTTTTGATCCACCTCTCGTGAAAAAGACAAATTTCCGCCGATTCAGCTGGAAGCGGGTCAAATTTGAACTGCAGCTGTCTCATAGTTTGCTATTTAATTTTTCCAAAAATCATTTATAGGTACATAAGTACCTATTTAATCATAAATACATGGTTTGGTGGCGATATGTCGAGGTTTGGGCGGTGGCCGAGGGCCCCAACTCTAGAGCGCGTAAACTCGCATGCCCGCCGCGTGGTCACCGCGTGACCCTGGCATTGCCATGTGTTCTGGGCGGCATAGGCATGTATAGTGGGTTGGGCACTCCCCAGGTAGGTGCTAGGAAGAAAATTACAACATAAGATTCTCACGAGGAGACCGATCGATGCTCAAACATGAATTAGTAGCCAAGTGTTTGATTAGCGGTACGGGAAATGTACATGGCTAATGGGCGTGAGTTTTGGCCGAGGATGATCAGTTACTAAGAAGACCGTCTTCACAAATTTTCAGCTCAAAAGGAGGAGCCTAGGTGGTACTTGCTTTGCAAACTACCACACTGGACATAACTACGAATGTTGAAGCTCGGCTCAAAATAATGAATGGATTGAGCTGGTATTTGTGGGGGATGGTTATTTGGGCATAGGAAAGCACTGTAGAAAATGGATACTATTTGGACATGCCAAAGTGGTACTTCCTTCACAAACTGTTGTTTTGAACAGAATAGGAAAATGAATATTTTTGAATTATTTTTGAACTAGGAAAAGAAGGATTTTACATATTTGACGAAGATATGACCCAAAGAATTTATGAGATTTTTTTGGGAATTTTGGGAATGACAGAAATATAGGTTGCTTCACAACCTAGGGCAAAAACTGCCACATGGACATGACACATAGGCAAAACTGATGAGGTGGCGCCTAGTCATAGCAACCCACCACAATTTACAAGGCTATGACCATCTATATTGGTCGTTAACAACTAGAAATAAGGCAGTGGACTAGCGATGTTTGCTTTATGACCAAAATGGTCGTTATGGTTTAGGGTTTAGAGCCCCCAGACAGCTTTTGACCAATTGGTCTAAAATGGTCATAAATTTATGACCAATTCTTCGAGGGTCACTGACAGAAGGTCATAAGTTGACATATTTCTTGTAGTGACATAAATAAAGTGTGGCAAGCTTTCCCAGATATGTGCTCAAGAAAACTACTACCCATTTTTCTAAATACTAGACGTTTGGGTACTTTAAACTGAACCGCGAAAACGTCTTATATTAAGGAACAGAGGGTGTAGAATTCGCTCAAATTATCCCGGTAAAGCTAGTCACACCTTTGTTAAAATTAATGTTCATTATGTTATCGGAGGAGGTCTATAAGTTTGTCTCTAATGCCTGTCGACTACATACCTGATATCATGATGTAATGTTAAGTCGTTTCCTTTTGTACAGTGTCACTGAATTGTCAAGGCAGTGATGGCATTTTATTTTAGTTGAACTGCACAAAATATGCTTAAAAGAAGAGGAAAGGTCAGGAATCGATCATTCTTTCAGAAAGAACTATATATGCCTTTCTGACATCACCCGATGTTACCTTATTTATTCCTTCAAACAGGTGGCTAGAAGCAGTCTTGCTACCTTTTCCCATTAAGAAATTGGAATGCTTATATTTGTGAGTCTATGCTTCAACTAGTGCCACTTTTATAGTAATCACACTTTCAATATCTATGCAAACATGGATGCTCGATTATAGTGGAACTGCACAAAAAGTCCAACTGGTTCAACATTAGGAGCATGTTTTCTTCCAAACCTTTATATCCAATTGGTGGCACTATGAGCTGTTCATTAAGAAGGTACATGGTTTGCTACTATCTTGCTACTCTTTTTGTACCTTCATTAGATAGTAATACTAGTGGTTTGCATGTGAATTTATTGGCAGGGTGGACCTACATTGGAGGTGCAGGACAGGATTCAATGATTGGATGCTCAATTTCGGTTATATTGATTTCACCTCTTCCATCACTGTGAACATGGATATCCTTGGTCTGATGAAGAATAGGCGCTATATTTCTGCTCTGAACAAGCAAATCAATTCAGTATGAAATTGTCCAGGGCAAAACATGACTGTATCAAATTGTCCAGTGCAAAACATGACAGATGCTAAGCGGAAGAGACATGTTTAAACCGAAAATACAAGGTGGGGTATATGTTTACTAGCTGCTTGATATTTGTGCAGACAGAGATGTCTGCCCGTTGCTATTTGGCAAACACACAAAGTGACCGCAATTTTGGTTGAACTGCACAAGAGAATAGTATAGTCACTGCATGCAGTGCCATTTGAAAATAGACACAGAAATATTGGATAGTCAATTCATGGACTGTAGAAAAGTAGTACTGTACTATTTATTGGCCAACACTTGGTGCTTCATTGTTTTGGTCTGATTATACAATGGGCATCATTTTGCCTAAGTTAAATTTGTATTCCGAAAATAGTCTCGCCGTGTGATCTAGAGAAGACCAAATCATATTGCAGTGGATGTTCCTCCATCATGTGTGGTTCATTCTCATGGTTCCTGCTATTGGTGAAACCACTTACGTTTGCAAGAGGAATTGTACACTTCAGAAACAAATTTGTCTTTCAGTCTGTACTGAATGTTGGCCAAGAGAAGCATCCATGTTAGTAGGAAGAACATATGTTTTTTCTAGATCTTTGCTTTTGGAGCTACATATTTCTATATGATCTGTGAATCATTGAGATGCATTAACATGTTGATATTATGTATGGGAATCGTACTAGTTGGTTTTAGTAGTGGCTAATCTTTGCTTTTGGAGCTACATATTTGTATATGATCTGTGAATCATTGAGATGCATTAACAGTTCCTTATATCTGTTCGCTCAATGTTTACAAGTTACTAATCGATCACTAGCTAGCCTACTAATGCGCTCCTGGCAGTTTTAGTTGCGATGCAAGATCCGAAGTGGCTGTTTTTTGAATAAAAATGCCTACCTCTGAAGAAACTGACAAGCTGCTTTGAAGAAAATGCCATGTGAATCTGAAGAAACTGCCAGCAAAAATGTTCGCAAATGCCGTATCTCCCAGCTAAAGTTCATCAACTAATGCCCTCGGCTATGACTCGTTGCATGCTGCTCCGCGTACTGGCTGCGAGTGATTTTGAGTGCCTGCATGCAGCCGGCTGTAATTAAGGCAGCTAACTGATGCGAAAAAAGATGTGCTTTAATTGTTGCGGGCCTTTTAAATCCGTGGAATCATTATTGACAAGGAGGGAGATGATTCAAGTACACTCGTTTGACCATCATGCCGGCGTGCGACCCAGCACGGACGGGATGGGACGACACAGTCAGAATTTCAGTTTCTCAGTTTTCCACGGCAAGCTCCGCGCTAAGCTATGCCTGCTTAATTATGCATTGAATTCCAGTGACCGTCGCGCTAGCTTCCGCCTATAAGTACTGTTTCCCGGCCTTCTATGGTGGCACCGTGACCCAACTCGCCCTATTCTCATAAGCCCCCACCGGCCTGACGTCGCTCGCCACTTATCCTCGCTCTCGCCACGTCCACCATGCCCCCGTCCGTCCGCAAAAGGCGAGGCCGGAGGCGGTCACCGCCGGAACTAGTGTTTAGTTTTTCACCGGAAGGCGGATGGAGGGAGGAGGCATTCTATCGGTCTTTAGATGGCAATGCAGAGACCGAGGACTTGTTGGAGCGTGACCACTTGGCGGAGGAGCAGGAGTTGTTGGAGGGCGACCGCTTGACGGAGGAGCAGTGTATCGCCGATTTGCGCCGCCAGCGGGACATGGAGCAGCAGCGCACCGACGCTCTGAGTCGCGAGCAGAGCGCCCACAACTGGGCCGACTACATGGAGGTTGACGCCTGGCAAATAGCCCTGGAGGCTGTCGGGCACGCACGCGTTCGTGACACCGATTTTTACTACTATCTCGTCAAGTGGGTTTCCCGCTTAGAAGCCGAAGCTTCGATGGACCACGCCGGCATGGAAAGGGCCAACGCGCGCGAGCAATGCGCCCTATCACACCTCTGGCAAGTCCAAGGCGAGGCAGAGGACGCCGGTGCCAGCGTTTAGCGTGTACCACAGATGGCGGCCGGCATCGTCTAGTTAGCTAAGAGTAAGTTAGTACTTGTACGCTACTAGAGTATTAGTGGGAGTAGATAGTTAACTTGGCTATGATGGTTGTCAACGTGGAATTTCAGTACTCTATATGTGGATCAGACATGTTACTTTGCTCTGAATGTTGAACTTTTCATTTGAACGTATGGAATGCGCTGTTATTTTTTTAAGTGGGTTGCATTTGTCCTCCACGGGTTTAGAGGCTGACTTGTGGGCCTACCAAGTTGACGCATACACAATCAGGAGATGATTGTACGTGGAGAGGATGACAACAGGGACCCGCCAAGGTCATGGCAGTATGCAAGCAAGTGCCTCCTTATTTCAAGACAATAAAAAATGGCTCCTGCTAATGGATTTCTGACATCTGGGTCCCATGCCATTGTTAACGTAGTCAATAAACGAGAGAATTGCACAACGAGCGGCTGACACCAGGGACCCAACAGCCCGCCCAGTTATTTTTGTTCTGGGTTAATTTGATAAAAGCCACTCCAAATCTAGTGTTTCTGAGAAATGCCACTACAATTTCCAAACTTTGAAAAATGCCATTTCATGCCATTTCCAGTGGCATTTTTCGAAGTCTGGAGTGGCGTTTTTCAAAGTTTGCAAATTGTAGTGGCGTTTTCCAAAGTTTGCAAAAATTGCAATGGCATTTTTCAAAGTTTGGAAATTGCAGTGGTATTTTTATGAATCGACATAATTGGAGTAGCATTTATCTAATTTGTTTTTGAGATGGAAGCAGGGTGTCAACTGGGCTATGCGGGGCACTCTGGCCTGTCTAGACAGCCTTCTCTTTTATGTTTACCACAGACCAGCCCAGTTGTTGTTTTTCTTTCTGAAAATGGCTAGCCCAGGTTTTTTGTGATTTGCCAAGTAAGTCACTTTGTCAGGCCTGTTGGGATGCAAATCTTTCAAGACGAGGAGAGCTTCATTCGGCTGGACGAGAAAATGGCCTATCAGTAATGAGAAATGGGCTGTACATTTTTAAAACACATCAAACCGGCAATTAGTTTCGAATTTCTTTTTTTCATTTCGAGATTTTAAATTGCATTAATTTTTATGTGTGGACAATTTGCTGGAATTTATATTGATAACATTTAATGTTAAAATCAATTTGAATGTGACTCAAAATTTCGGGATTAAAAACAGTTCGGACCGCACCGAAATATGCAAAATTTCATATACTTTTTTAACCGTGGCCACAATATGTGCTGTAATGCTAACAAAAAGAATATGGGCTCCAAAAAAACCTTAAGAATTAGCAAATGGGCTGTAAATTATTAGAAATAATGGCAGATGGGTTGTATGCTGTTTTCCACATATTTGAGGCTTTCCTAAAAAAAGGTTGACGCACAAGCAGTGACTGTTGGAAGTCCATCCAATGGCCGTCGTGCTTCTTCAATCTCTGCTCTTCCTGCTCCAGCCGCTCAAACAAGCACCAGTGGGACTGCCTGCTCCCTCCTCCACGCGTCCAGCTATGCTGCCGGGCAGGCCTCACTGCCCCATCGTACTCCCATCGCTGGCCTAGCCATCCCTCTACTCACCCACACCTGCTGTTATTCTCCGACGACGGCAGACGAACCAGTAAACCCTTGTACAGTCGTACTCCCCTCCGCGTGGGAAACAACTACCGATTCTTCCCTGCCTCCATGTCGTTCCCTTCCTAGGCCTCGCCGTCGTCCACCGACCTGGTGCTCTCGGCACGGCCTGGTTAACATGGTCAACGACCGACATGTATATGAAGTGAACTATACGTGGAGAGGCTGACAACTGGGTCCACGGACGCACGCAAGGAAATGCCTCCATATTACGCGCAAAATAATGATTCCTCCACCTGACATCTGGGACCCATCGAAAGGGCCTCTATATTTCACGAAAAAAACTTTACCGACGCTGATAGCTTGGACCCACCAACTATATCTTCGCACGCAAGGAAGTGCATCCTTATTACGCAGAAAAAATGCATACTCCCCCTGCTAGCTAGGACCCAGTATAGTGGGAGGCTGACTTGTGGGCCTACTAAGTTGACGGGGACGGAGGGTTTTGTCAACTTAGTCAATATGCACGATTCTAGCTCTAGTGACCGTACGATGTCCATCCAATGGCCGTAGCGCTTCTTCAACCTCTGGTCTTCTTGCTCCAGCTGCCCAAACCAGCATCGGTCGTGCCTCGTGCTCCACCCTCGTGGGCACATGGTGAGGCCCCCTGGTGTGCTCTCAGTGCCAATAATTCTTAAATATTCCAGAAAAAATCATATTAAATTTTCGGGCCATTTGGAGAACTTTTATTTTTGGGGTATTTTTTATTGCAAGGATAATTCAGAAAACAGACGGAAAATACTATTTTTGCTTTATTTAAACTAAATAACATAGAGTAAAAAGGAGGGTATAGAGAGTTGTGCTTTCTAACTTCATCCATCTCATACTCATCAAAAGGAATCCATTAACAAGGTTCATCAATTCTTATTAACAAACTCATTCGAAATCGCATGAAACCAGAGAAATTTCGAATAACACTAGGTTACCTCAACGGTTATATGCACGTCCCCAACAATAAGAATATCATATTTCTTCTTGACAGTAGGAAGAGAAAATTCAAACCTCCAATAGTAATTGTTGGAATTTTTCCAATAGAATTGATATTGTGGACTTGAGATTGTTTCCTCGGAAAGTGTACCGTATGCTTATTACCAATAACATGAAAAGTGACATTGCCTTTGTTGCAATAAATAACAGCCCCTGTAGTATTCAAAAAAGGGTCTACCATGAATAATAGACATACTATTGTCCTCAGGAATATCAAGAATAACAAAGTACGTTAAAATAGTAACATTTGCAACCACAACAGGCACATCCTCACAAATACCGACAGGTATAGCAGTTGATTTATCAGCCATTTACAAAGATACTTCAGTAGGTGTCAACTTATTCAAATCAAGTGTATGATATAAAGAGAGAGGCATAACACTAACACCGGCTTCGAGATCACATAAAGCAGTTTTAACATACTCCCTTCGTTCGGAATTACTTGTCGCAGAAATGGATGTATCTAGATGTATTTTAGTTCTAGATACACCCATATCCGAGACAAGTAATTCTGAACGGAGGGAGTAGTTTCTTTTAATGGAGCATGGTATAGTTGGTACTCCTGGATCTCCAAGTTTCCTTGGTATTCCACCCTTAAAAGTGTAATTAGCAAGCATGGTGGAAATTTTAGCTTCCGGTATCTTTCTTTTATTTGTAACAATATCCTTCATGTACTTAGCATAAGGGTTCATTTTAAGCATATCAGTCAAGCGCGTACGCAAAAAGATAGGTCTAATCATTTCAGCAAAGTGCTCAAAATCCTCATCATCCTTCTTCTTGGATGGTTTAGGAGGAAAAGGCATGGGTTTCTGAACCCATGGTTCTCTTTCTTTACCGTGCTTCCTAGCAACAAAGTCTCTCTTATCATAACGTTGATTCTTTGATTGTGGGTTATCAAGATCAACAGCAGGTTCAATCTCTACATCATTGTTATTACTAGGTTGAGCATCAACATGAACATCATCATTAACATAATCACTAGGTTCATGTTCATTACCAGATTGTGTTTCAGCATCAGAAATAGAAATATCATTGGGATTCTCAGGTGTGTCAACAACAGGTTCACTAGAAGCATGCAAGGTTCTATCATTTTTCTTTTTCTTCTTCTTAGAAGAACTAGGTGCATCAACATTAGTTCTGTGAGAATCTTGCTCAATTCTCTTGGGGTGGCCCTCAGGATACAAAGGTTCCTGAGTCATTTTACCCCCTCTAGTCATAACTCTAACAGCATTATCATTTTTCTTATTATTTAATTCATGGAGCAAATCATTCTGAGCTTTAAGTACTTGATCTACTTGAGTGGTAACCATAGAAGCATGTTCACTAATGAGTTCAAGTTCACCTTTAACTCTAGACATATAATCACTCAAGTGTTCAATCATATAAGCATTTCGTTTCAATTGTCTAACAACATAAGCATTGAAGTGTTCTTGTTTAACCATAAAGTCATCAAACTCATCCAAGTGTTGGCTAACAATTTTAGTAGACGAGATTTCACATTTATCAAATCTATAGAGAGAATTTACCTTTACTACCTATGTTGGGTTATCAAGACCATGTATTTCTTCAATAGGTGGTAAATTCTTAACATCTTCACCTTTAATACCTTTTTCTTTCATAGATTTCTTTGCCTCTTGCATATCTTCAGGACTGAGAAATAGAATACCCCTTTTCTTCGGAGTTGGTTTAGGAGTTGGTTCAGGAAGTTTCCAATCATTTTCATTACTCAACATATTATTCAATAGCAATTCAGCTTGATCAACAGTTCTTTCCCTGAAAACACAACCAGCACAACTATCCAGGTGGTCTCTGGAAGCATCAGTTAGTCCATTATAAAAGATATCAAGTATTTCATTTTTCTTGAGAGGATGATCAGGCAAAGCATTAAGTAATTGGGGAAGCCTCCCCAAAGCTTGTGGGAGACTCTCTTCTTCAATTTGCACAAAATTATATATTTCCCTTAAGGCAGCTTGTTTCTTATGAGCTGGGAAATATTTGGCAGAGAAGTAATAAATCATATCCTGGGGACTATGCACACAACCAGGATCAAGAGAATTAAACCATGTTTTAGCATCACCCTGTAATGAGAACGGAAACAACTTAAGGATAAAGTAATAGCAAGTTTTCTCATCATTAATGAACAGGGTGGCTATATCATTTAATTTAGTAAGATGTGCCACAACAGTTTCAGATTCATAGCCATAAAAAGGATCAGATTCAACCAAAGTAATTAACTCAGGGTCGACAGAGAAATCATAATCCTTATCGCAAATAAAGATAGGTGAAGTACAAAAGTAGGGTCATATTTCATTCTAGCATTCAAATATTTTTCTTTCAACTTAACTAATAGTTTCTTAAGATCATATCTATCATTGCAAGCTAAAAAATCTCTAGCAGTTTCTTCATCCATAACATAACCCTCAGGAACAACACGCAATTCATATCTAGGGGGAGAATCTACATCATCACTTTCATCAATATTATCAGTTTCAATAATTTCATTCTCTCTAGCCCTAGCAAGTTGTTCATCAAGAAATTCACCTAGTGGCACAGTATTATCAAGCATAGAAGTAGTTTCATCATAAGTATCATGCAAAGCAGAAGTGGCACCATCAATAACATGCGACATATCAGAATGAATAGCAGGAGTAGGTGTCGCAAGTTTACTCAAAACAGAAGGTGTCGGATCACGGGTTCCGGCAAAACCCTCGAGATTCGAACACTGGGGTGCGCGCGAAGGTTTTCTCCCTATCGATCCACGCCCTAGCTCTCTAAGATCTCGCGGACGAACTCGACGAACTTGCAACACAAATACACAAGATTTATACTGGTTGGGGCCACCGTTGTGGTGTAATACCCTACTCCAGTGTGGTGGTGGTGGATTGCCTCTTGGACTGATAATGAACAGTACAAGGGGAAGAACAGCCTCCTGAGGTTGAGGTGTTCTTGTGCTTGGCGAACTTGTATGGGTGATATGCCTCTGAATGAGCTCTCCCTCCCTTTCTCTCTCGTCGTCATCCCCCCTACTGTGATGGCTAGTTCTACTTATATAGGCCCTGGTCCTCTCCCCAAATATTGAGTGGGAAGGGAGCCAACAACGGCCAATTTGAAAGGGAACAACTAGTACAGCTTATCCTGACAAAAGTAGTCTTCGCCTGCAAAAGGCTCTAGTGGTGACGCCGTCTTGGGCTCCATGGTGACCTCCGTCTTGCCGTCCTGCTGGTCTTGGTCTCGTTGCACCGATATGGAAACCTTTGCTTGATGCCTCAGTACTCCGCGCCTACACTTGCCCCCTTTGCACCAAAGAGGAAGCAAGGACATTGCGCGCGCTGGCGCCTGCCTGGCGCCCGTCTGGTCTCGATCGTCATGGCTCACGTCATGAGGACCTCGCGAGGATTGCCTTGCCTTGATCTCTCTACCCCTCGTGAGCCTGCCTGGCGAGGCCGCTCCTGAGGAGGTCTTGCATCGTCCGCCTCGCGAGGCTTGGCCCCTTGTGAGGGTCTTGAATACCTCATCGATGAAGATGGGCCGTACAGACCTGCTAGCTCAGCCACGCCGTGGGTCGTAGGCAGGCCAGTCTGAGGACCCCCATTCCCAAAACACCGACAGTAGCCCCTGGGCCCAAGGCGCGCTCGGGCTTGGCATCGAGGTGAAGCCAAAGGTCAAGCGCAGAGCGCCGCGGGCCCCAAAATCCTACGGCCTCGGTTGACGCGTGGCGGTTGATTAGACGTGGGCGTCTCCGCTTCCCCATGCTACCTCGGCAACTGCCCGACTTGTCAAGTCCCTGTGACATGCAAGGAAAACCATCATTACCTGTGATCATGGGGGGCGCTGGTTGGCCTTCTCCTGCTATAAATGAGGAAGGGGCGGAGCCCCCGTCCCCCACTTCTTCCCATTCCACCTGCTTCTTCCTCCTCTGCTCCACCACTGACTCCAATGGTGCCGATCTGAAGGTTCTCAGCTGATGAGAAGGGAAAGATTCCCCTCGACATGCCGGTGCTGCTTCCACCGAAGAAGAGGTCAGTCCACCGCCGCGACGCTGCAGTGATGCAGGTGGTGACGAGGCCTTGGTGCGAGCGGCCTCCTCCTGGGTATCCACTGCCCTTGCACGCCCAATCCGGGGGCTCGGGAGGAAGGAGCAACGAGCGTTGGCACGCGCACTGCGGCCAAGGTCGACGCGCTGTGGCGACGAGTGCCGTCGCTCCTGGAGTCCATGCCACGGACTCATCACACGAGCTTGTGTTGTGGGCGGCGATGCCCCCAAGCTCCTGGATCCGCTTCCCGCACTTCTTCTCTGACGTGATGCCGCCGAGGGGGCCTCTCGAACTCTGGTTGCAGCATGCCAACTACAATGCTCCGGCGACCGGAGTAGAGGTTGAAGCAGTCTCCACCGGCAAGATCTTCATGACCCGTGGCTGGGGCGAGGTCGCGCGGGTTTGTCGTGCGGGGGGCGCCCTCGCAATCCACTTCGAGTACGACGGCGCCTCCATGCTGTTCTTCAAGGTCTTCGACACAGAGGGTCACCGCTTGGAGTGTTGCCACGAAGGGGAGCGCCAAGATGAGGCGCGCCCCGCTCGCAGCTACTCCAGCAGCAGCGACTCTTGGGAGTCCAGCGGTTCTCTCGAGCTCTACGAGACTCCGGAGACGAGCGATGACAGCTACGTGCCCCCGAGCTCTCGCCGCGTCCGAAGCAGTGCCGCAAAGTCCGACCACCGCCGTCGCTGATCTAGATGGGGTTTGCGCCAGCCTCCCGCGACCCACTGTTGATGTTGGCAACGGCCGCGGAGGTGTGTAGATAGGATTCTCCGAGGTTCTCGTCTTTTGTTCCCATGCGAGGAATCGAGAAGTACCCCGTGGGGGCGTGTAAAGAGTCTGCAATGTCTTTTGTTGATGTTACCCCAATTATGGAAGCCTTGTGAGCACAAGTCCTGTTTAGGCTCGGTCTTCCCTTTCCAATCTCGCGATAGCTTGTTGCTCTACGATGACAGGTCCCGGTCCCTAGGCAAGCTTCTACCGTCGCTGGTATGCTAGGTCGCGTGCCGTGGTCAAGGCCAGGAGATGAGGGGCCTGAGGTCCTGTAAGAGCTCCTGAGGCGCGATGCTCAGGGGATCCCCTTTAGCGCTCAAGCAGTCGTGGTAAGATAAGAAAGGGAGGTGACGTTGCCGCAACAGGGCTGCGGCGAGCGTGTCCCCTAGGTTCCAACGATTAGTTGATCTGAGCTCGTGACTTATCTTGGTGGTCCAGGGTCGATTCTTCGTGATGCGCCAAACCTGTGCGCGAACATCCGCAGCGTAGCTAGGTCAGGCCCATACGAGCCTTCCCCTTTCCTATGATCTCCTTTGTGCTCTATGTCGTCAGGTCCCGGCCCTCGAGCGAGCTCAGCCGCTGCTGGTATGCCAGGTCGCGTGCCGTGGTCAAGGCCAGGGGGTGAGGGCTGGAGAGCCAGTAAGAGCTCCTGAGTCGCGATGCTCAGGAGCCCCCCTTTTAATGTGCAAGCGGATTACTTGGAAGAGGTGGGAGCTCGCGGTGCCGCCTGGTGTTATCCTCGTGAGAGTCCTGCGAGCCAGCACAAGGAAGAACACGATCTGCCATTATGGTTACCAGCCCGCCGCTGGTTTCTCCGCGAGGGAGTGAAGGCACTGAGGGCCCGGTGAGGTGACGTGCGCGGGGCGTGCCGTGAGCTAGAGCTCGACGGCTCAGGTTTTTCGACGTGGCAGGGATGGACCCGTGCACCAGCGTCGTGCCGGCGTGAGGAGGCCCCGTGGGAGGCGACGATTGAGTAGATAGTAATCATAGGTAGATTAAACATGAGAGTAGCAGGCTTAAGTAAGTGCATTTGAGATACGTGCCACTGGGTTAGGCCCGAGCGGCTTGGGGATGATGCAGCACCCAACAAGGTAAACTAAAGACATAAAAAGGGATACATGCCACAGGGACGGACCCAAGCGCCCTGGGAATGATGCAGCCCGAGGGGCGCTCCTAGCTAAATGAACTTGGAAAACGTCACCTGGTTATGTTGACGAAGGAGAGTTGGGGCAGCTGAAGGTGCGCGGCGAAGGGGTTGCTCCTCACGAGCCACCGGGGCCCTGAGCTTCAGGAGGCTCTGGGGGCTCATGTGGTTCCTTGAGGACCGTCTCCATCTCCATCAGGATGGCATGGTGCCTGGCCTCCTGAGCCGCTAGGATGCGCCGCAAGTTGCGCTGGTAGGCGGACGACACGCTCCGCAGGCCGAAGGGCACGCAAATGTAGCTGTGCGGTGGGCCCTCATAGTGTCCCATGCGTGAAAGCCCAGAAAAGCTCTTGAGAAGCGGCCCTGTTGAGCCCTGGAACATCGATGCAGACGCGCAGCCGGCATCCTCGCCTGGATGGGAAGCTGTGCCTCGTGAGCAGCGGTCGCCGCGCATGGCCCTTGCGTCTTGCAATTCCTAGGTGGTCTTGGTGATGAACTCCTGAACGGTGGGTGATCCTTTCCCCGTGCCCTCCTGAGGGAAACATGCCGTGAAGCACGCCTCCAAGTGGTGCCCAAGCGCCTCCCTCGTGATGTGGGCAAGGTCTAAGGCCTTCCATAAGAAAGCCCCCGAGCCCTGCCCGAGAAGGGCGCCGGACGTGCCTTCCTATGCGATGAAGGGAGGCGCCCCGGGAGCGGGCGCTGATCCTGACGAGGCTTCGGCTGTGACACCACCCTCCTGAGGTTCCGCACGGCGCAGCTGCTTCTTCTTCTTGAGGATGACCTCAGGAGGGCCCTTGCCCTTACCGTCGGGGTCGTCGATTGCTGCAGCTTGGAAGGCACACTCGAGGGAGCACACCGCGTCTTTTTCTTCACATGGGACAGTGATGATCCTGCCGCTTCCGGGCATCTTGAGGACATTGTAGCCGTGATGGGTCACCGCCATGAACTTGGCCAGGGCTGGATACCCGAGGATGGCATTGTACTGCAGACGGATGTGCGCGACATCGAAGTCGATGAGCTCGGTGCGGTAGTTCATGTGTTCCCCGAAGGTGACAGGGAGGCAGACCTGCCCTATCGGTATGGTGGAACCATCGGTCACTCTTGAGAAAGGCTTGGTAGGCTGAAGCTGGTCATATGGCACTTGGAGGTTGTCGAACGTGTCGACGAACAGGACGTTGAGCCATGCGCCGCCGTTGATGAGGGTCTTGGTAACTTGCACGTTGCTGATGACTGGAGATCGAAGCATCAGGAGGGTGCCAGTGGTAGCTGCGCACTTGAGCTGATCCGCCGATTTGAACGTGATGGGGCACTGGGACCATCTGAGCGGGCGTGTGGCTTCGAGCTTGGGGAGGACTATATTCACTTCACGAGCAAACTGCTTGAAGATACACTATGAGGCTGGGGCCTAGGCTCCGCCCAAGATGCAGGCGATAGCACACGGTTCCTGGAAGCCCCCAGCCCCCTCGTCTTGATGGTGTTCGTCATTCCTTCTTGGCGGTGGCGGTGGCGGCAGCGGAGGGAGTCCGGTGTTGCCTTGAGGACAATCCTCATGAAGCTGATCCCTCCAGGCACCCTCGCGAGGCTGATCCTACCAGCGGTCCTCACGAGGCCGGTCACGCCACTCTTGGCGCGGGCCACGATCGTCCCAGCGTCCGCCACCACGTCTTCCTTCTCGGCCGAAGCCCCGGTCGCCGCGCTAATATTACAATGTTCTAATAATGATGATATCACACTTTTATTTACTTACAACTCGATATCTAGAACAAAGATATGACTCTACATGAATGCCTCCGGTGGTGTACCGGGATGTGCAATGATCTAGCGTAGCAATGACATAAAAAACGGACAAGCCATGAAAACATCATGCTAGCTATCTTACGATCATGCAAAGCAATATGACAATGAATGCTCAAGTCATGTATATGATGATGATGAAAGTTGCATGCCAATATATCTCGGAATGGCTATGGAAATGCCATGATAGGTAGGTATGGTGGCTGTTTTGAGGAAGGTATATGGTGGGTTTATGGTACCGGCAAAAGTTGCGCGGTACTAGAGAGGCTAGCAATGATGGAAGGGTGAGAGTGCGTATAATCCATGGACTCAACATTAGTCATAAAGAACTCACATACTTATTGCAAAAATCTATTAGTCATCGAAACAAAGTACTACGCGCATGCTCCTAGGGGGATAGATTGGTAGGAAAAGACCATCGCTCATCCCCGACCGCCACTCATAAGGAAGACAATCAATAAATACCTCATGCTCCAACTTCGTTACATAACGGTTCACCATACGTGCATGCTACGGGAATCACAAACCTCAACACAAGTATTTATACAATTCACAACCACCCACTAGCATGACTCTAATATCACCATCTTTATATCGCAAAACTATTGCAAGGAATCAAACATATCATATTCAGTGATCTACAAGTTTATGTAGGATTTTATGACTAACCATGTGAATGACCAGTTCCTGTTATCTCTCTAAATAGATATAAGTGAAGCAAGAGAGTTTAATTCTTTCTAAAAAATATATGCCCACGCTCTAACAAATATAAGTGAAGCAAAAGAGCATTCTACAAATGGCGGTTGTCTATGTAAAGAGAAACAGGCAATCCAAACTTCAAATGATATAAGTGAAGCACATGAAGGATTCTATAAAGCCATACTCAAAAGATATAAGTGAAGTGCATAGAGCATTCTATAAATCAACAAAGGACTATCTCATACCAGCATGGTGCATAAAACAAAAAAATTGAAAACTAAATGCAAAAGACGCTCCAAGATTGCACGTATCGCATGCACGAAACGAATCTGAAAACATACCGATACTTGTTGAAGAAAGAGGGGATGCCTTCCCAGCATCCCCAAGCTTAGACGCTTGAGTCTTCTTGAATATTTATTTGGGGTGCCTCGGGCATCCCCAATCTTGAGCTCTTGCCTCTCTTCCTTCTTCTCACATCGAGACCTTCTCGATCATCGAACACTTCATCCAGACAAAACTTCAACAGAAAACTCGGTAAGATCCGTTAGTATAATAAAGCAAATCACTACTCTAAGTACTGTTGCAAACCAATTCATATTTTGTTTTTGCATTTTGTCTACTGTAATATAACTTTTTCATGGCTTAATCCACTGATATAAATTGATAGTTTCATCAAAACAAGCAAACTATGCATCAAAAACAGAATCTGTCAAAAACAGAACAGTCTGTAGAAATCTGAACATTCACCATACTTATGATACTTGAACAATTCTACCAAAATTAGGAAAAATAAAAAATTTGTATAGGAAGATAGTGCAAAAAGAATCAGAACCATTTGACGTTCTAGCTAAAAATGTAAAATCGTGCACTACAGCCAAAGTTTCTGTCCTGCACCATACAAACCATCAAGCAAATGTAAACATCCTAAAGGCAAACCTTGGCACATTATTTTTATGATACAATGGAATTGTACAAGGGGATAATTACTTTTTTTTGAAAAGTTTCTGTAATCAAGATTCACAAAGTTTCAGTGAGCATGAACAAAGTTCAAGGAGCTCTCCCACTTCAACAATGCTTGTCTTTCTCACTTTCACTTTCCTTTTTGAAAAAGTTTTGGGTTCCCCTCTTTATTTTTGTTGTTTTTAAACTATATAAAAGCACTCAACAGAAATAAATGACTCTCTAAAACTTTCGGGTTGTCTCCCTGGCAGCGCTTTCTTTAAAGCCATTAAGCTAGGCATATAGTGCTCAAGTAATGGATCCACCCGGATCCCAAGGTATATCAAAGCCAATTTTAATTAACAATGATTTGTAATTTAGTGGTGAGCACAAGGTAACATATATCATGTAATGATGAAGTCTAACTCTCTTCCTATGCATCGGCATGTCATAAAAGAACAATTCATGCACACAAAGTAAAGGCCAATGCATAGTATAAATAGTCTCTTGCAATTTTATCATATTGGAAACATAGAGAGGTGGAGATATAGTTCCTCTCTAATAATAATTGCAAGTAGGATCAGCAAGCACATGCATATTATATTCATCAAAATCATCATGTGCAAAGGTATAAGGCAACCCAGCAATATAATCCTTAATAAGCACAAACTTCTCCGATATAGTGTAGTTGGGAGAATTCAAAAAGATAATAGGACTATCATGCGTGGGTGCAATAGCAACAATTTCATGTTTAACATAAGGAACTATAGCAAGTTCATCTCCATAAGCATAATTCATATTGGCATCTTGGCCACAAGCATAGCAAGCATCATCAAAAAGGGATATTTCAAAAGAATCGACGGGATCATAGCAATTATCATAGCATTCATCCTTCGGTAAGCACGAAGGGAAATTAAACAATGTATGAGTTGAAGAGTTACTCTCATTAGAAGGTGGGCATGGGTGATCAATCCGCTCTTCCTCCTTTTGTTCTTCGCTCTCCTCCTCATCTTTTTCATCCAATGAGCTCACAGTTTCATCAATTTCTTCTTCCATAGACTCCTGCAAAATATTAGTCTCTTCTTGGACAGCGGAGACTTTCTTAATAAGTGAATTAATATAGGAATTATATTCATATTATCATAGCAATATTTTAATATAGCAAAAAATTTAGGCCTATAAACATCATCATCAAAAGCTTCATACTTTTCAAACAAAGATTCGAATTCATAAGCACCCTTAAAAGCAACAAATTCTTCTATTTGTTCCACGTCATAGTAATCATATATACCTCTAGCATAAGAAGCCAAGGTTTCATTATCATTAAATTCACATGAAAAGGGAAGGTGTGGAGCCTTCACCTTAGAGCAACAAGTATAATCATAACTCAAGCATACTTGCCGAGCATACCACTTCAATATATGAATTTGATCCCATAATATTTTCCCTTTTTGTGTCAAGCGGTAATCCCTAAAGTATTCACGTTGATCCAACGTTACTCCCATTACATAATTGAATGGGGTTTTCTCAGGATTATTAAAGTAGTACATAATATTTTTCACATAACCAGCATCGAGGGTTTTAGGAGGTTCCCCATCTCCATGAGTAGCAAGTACACCTAATTTTTTTGGTATTTCGTGTTCCATATCCATAACTAAAGATAGAGAACAACTAAGAACAGCAAATAAAAATTACTTAGTGATAAAGCAAACAAGTACACACGAGAATATTCACCCACGCTATTGCTCCCCGGCAACGGCGCCAGAAAAAGGTCTTGATAACCCACAAGTATAGGGGATTGCAACAGTTTTCAATAAGTAAGAGTGTCGAACCCAACGAGGATCAAAAGGTAGAACAAATATTCCCTCAAGTTCTATCGACCACTGATACAACTCTACGCACGCTTGACATTCGCTTTACCTAGAACAAGTATGAAACTAGAAGTACTTTGTAGGTGTTGTTGGATAGGTTTGCAAGATAATAAAGAGCAAGTAAATAAAAAGTAGGGGATGTTTAGATAAAGACACAACTAAATTAGTTTTAGTAGAGAGCTTGTTGTCACGAGAAAGTTATTTGTCCCTAGGCAATCGATAACTAGACCGGTAATCATTATTGCAATTTTATTTGAGGGAGAGGCATAAGCTAACATACTTTCTCTACTTGGATCATATGCACTTATGATTGGAACTCTAGCAAGCATCCGCAACTACTAAAGATTCATTAAGGTAAAACCTAACCATAGCATTAAAGCATCAAGTCCCCTTTATCCCATACGCAAACAACCTACTTACTCAGGTTTGTGCTTCTGTCACTCACGCCACCCATCATAAGAAAATCATGAACATATTGCAAACCCTACAGCGGGGATCCCTCACGCTTGTGCGACACGGAGAGCACCATAGGACAACACCAATAATAAAACATGCAACTCAAACCAATCTTGATCATCAAATAGCCATTAGGACAAAACGGATCTACTCAAACATCATAGGATAACCATACATCATAGGGAAATAATATATAGTGTTGAGCACCTTGTTTAAGTAGAGATTACAGCGGGTAAGAGAGAGGTTACACCGCTGCATAGAGGGGGGAAGAGTTGGTCGTGAAGGCGGTGAAGTTGTTGGTGAAGATGACGGTGATGATGATGGCCCCCGGTGGCACTCCAGCGCCACCGCAAGAAAGGGAGAGGGCCCCCCCTTCTTCTTCTTCTTCCTTGACCTCCTCCTTAGATGGGAGAAGGGTTTCCCCTCTGGTCCTTGGCCTCCATGGCGAGGGAGGGGCGAGAGCCCCTCCGAGATTGGATACGTCTCTCTGTCTCTCTCTCTCTCTGTTTCTACGTTCCCCCTGGCTCTGTTTCACCATTTCGTGTATATATGGAGATCCGTAACTCCGATTGGCCTGAAACCTTCACCGTGATTATTTTCCGAAAATTAGCTTTCTTGTGGCAAAATAAGAGCGTCAACCGCCTTACGGGTGGCTCACGAGGGTAGGGGGCAGGCGCACCCCCTGCCTCGTGACCACCTCGGGCACCGTCTCGCATGGATTTTTCTTCCGGAATTTTCCAAATATTCCAAAAAGTATCTCTATCCGTTTTTATCCCGTTTGGACTCCATTTGATATGGATATTCTGCGAAACCAAAAACATGCAACAGACAGGAACTGGCACTAGGCACTGGATCAATATGTTAGTCCCAAAAATAGTATAAAAAGTTGCCAAAAGTATATGAAAGTTGTAGAATATTGGCATTGAACAATCAAAAATTATAGATACGACGGAGACGTATCAATAGCTTGTACTAGCTGTCCCCCTTTGAATTGAGCCGCCATTGTTGGCTCCCTTCCCGCTCGATATTTGGGAAGAGGACCAGGGCCAATATAAATAGGACCAGCCACCACCCTAGCGGAGGACGGATCATTCAGACCATCCACACACACACAAGCTCACCGAGCTCAATAACACCTCAACCTCAGGAGGCTGTTCTTCCCTTGTACTGTTCATCATCAGCCCTAGAGGCAATCTACCACCACCACACTGGAGTAGGGTATTACACCACAACGGTGTCCCGAACCAGTATAAACCTTGTGTCTTTCTGTGTTGCGAGTTCATCGAGTTCGTCCGCGAGATCTTAGTGAGCTAGGGTGTAGATTGGTAGGAGGGAGACTTTGCGCGCACCCCGGTGTTTGAACCTTAAGGGTTTGCCAGAACCCCACATCTGACATTTGGCGCGCCAGGTAGGGGTGCGTCGTAGCCTCCCTTCCATCAGTTCGTCGCTCGGTCGCTCCGTCGTCTCCATGGCGGACGCTCACCGTGCTCAAGCTGAGCGTCGGGCTGCCCTGACCGCCCGCGTCGCTCAGACGGCTCCCGTCGGTGGGCCAAATCGCCATTCTCCGTCCCCCGCCGCCAACACTGCCACCGGCCCGGCGGGGAACAAGCAGCAGGCGTCCTCGCTGGATCCTTCGGTGTCAGGACCCCGATTCCAAGTCACATCGATCTAGCCGGTAACACCTCATATCACATTGCGGCCTCACGCACGGTATCCCCACGGGTGTCGCCTTACCATGGCCCGGGACCGTTTGCCTTTTGGCTCATGTATATGATAGTGTCGCTAGCATCTATATGACAGAGAACCCGGGCCGACATGGCTAGTCGTGAATCCAAAGCGGCGCAGACCTATGGAGACAGACATACATGAATCACATCGAGCATGTCGGTCATCAGCGAGTGAATCCGGGCTGTAGCACTGGGCTAACAGGACTCCGGGGAACCCGGGCTGTAGCAGGCTAGGCAGGACTCCGGATGTTACCGCGTGACATTTCCCCGAAGGGAAAAACATAGGAACGAAGTGAAACACATGCCGGCCAGTCAAGTGTCCTGAGCAGTAGTGCTGGGCTAGCAGGACTCCGGTGAACCGGGCTGTAGCGGACTACTATGGCTCGAGGAACACTAGACTACATTTCCCCATAAGAAAGGCTGCCAAGGATAAACAACTAGATTGTCGGATCCCACTCATACCAAGCATTTCAATCATACACACAATATGCCCGATATGAGTACATACAACATGGCATCACAACAAAACTCTACAACTCAAGTACTTTATTTAAAGGCTCCAGAGAGCCATACATAACATGTTCATACAGGTAGGGTCACATGACCCGACACTCAAGTCATACAAGCATACAAGCACATGCGGAAGCAAATAATCTGAGTACAGACACTAGAAAGCAAGAAGGCTTATTGAAGCCTGTCTATCTACATAGGGCCCTCCATGGCCAGGATCACCACCTGGGTGGCTAGTCACTCGTTGACATCAAGGTCTACATAAAACCCATCGAAGGGGGCGGTGTTGTCGTCTGAAAACAGTAATTAAGCAAACATGAGTACAAAGGTACTCAGCAAGTCTTACATCAGATCCTACTATACATGCTCATTCTCAAGAAGGTGGTGGGTTTATTGCAGCAAGCCAGCTTTGACTCTTGGCTAAGCTATCCTACGGAACTTCTCTAGTAAAAATAGTTTTCGCACACGAGTCCACTACTCACCAACACAATACTCCACTGGGGATCCTCCCTCGTCATCCTACGAGAGGGCTATCCTCGGTACTCACACTTATCTTGAGTCTTTTAGTAGTAACCATTAACTTGTCTATGAACTGTATAGGCAACCAAGTAGTCCTTTACCATGGACGCGGCTATTCGAATAGTTTATACCCTGCAGGGGTGTACTTCTTCATACACGCTTTCACCACTTACCGCCGTTTACACGACATGTACTCGGCAACCTTCAAGCGGAAGCCCAACGAGGGTGTCGGCCACGGCCTACCCAAAGCACTCAAGCCTCTAGTCCAGGTTTATCGCCTATCCAGGTTCCATCCGCAGGGAGTCCGGCCGAGGTTTCCACATACGGCCCCGAACGATGTGAACAGGGTTCTCGAGACACCAAATGGGT
The DNA here is from genome assembly GCF_018294505.1 of Triticum aestivum. Taxonomy (NCBI): domain Eukaryota; kingdom Viridiplantae; phylum Streptophyta; class Magnoliopsida; order Poales; family Poaceae; genus Triticum; species Triticum aestivum. Next base: position 376,157,683 of record NC_057806.1, on the reverse strand, counting down.
GACTCGGTACACCGTGCCACGGTGTATCTACCGCAACATAGCCCACCCCTAGGGTCAGGGCTACGCACGGCCGCCAACACATAACCTACAAACACCAGAAACTATTTGCAACTCCTGGACAGAGTACTAGGGTGATTAAGAAGCCGAGAGGGTCCATTGGTTTCGGGCCCAATGTATGGTAGTAACTGCATCTTAAATCACACATACAGATCTTAGTTCTTATGGACGGCCTCAATGAAACAACCCACCATGTACTCCTACATGGCCTCTCATCGATACCTTTACCAAATCATGTTCAACACATCCCTCACATTACCGATATAATCATTTCACTCTAGCCCATCACCCAGATGGACCAGACCTGACACAACTCTAAGCATAGCAGGCATAGCAAGGTAGGAAACACATACATGGCTCAATCCACTCCTACACATGCTAGTGGGTTTCATCTAGTTACTGTGGCAATGACAGGTCATGCAGAGGATAAGGGTTCAACTACTGTAGCACACAGCAGTTTGAATCGTGTTGTCTTAATGCAGTAAACAAGAGCAGAAGCGAGAACATGGGTTTGTATCGGAATGATCAATGGGTTGCTTGCCTGATGTAGTGGTAGTAGGGTACTGCCCTTCAGACGGATACTCGGGGTTATCCTCGGAGGCAAAACCTACCACGAAAGGCACACCGAACATAATAAACACATGACAATATGCAACAATATGATGCATGCTATGACATGGCAAGATGAAAGTGTCTTGGCCTAATGCAAGCTAAAACAGAAGGGGATGAACTCATTTGAATCAAAGATTCAAATGTTAGCTCATTTAACATAGCCTTATTAGTGCATTATCTTATTCTGCTTAAACAGCAAGGTTAACTTGTTTTGTCATGCATCAAACCATTACAGATGGATAGATTGAATTTTTCTGATCATTTTTCATATATAACTTGTTTGATTTGGAGCTATGGTTGATTTTCTATGATTTTTAGAAGTTTTGGCTATTTTCTGGAATTTCCTATATAAGAATAATTCCAGTAATTGAATTAATGCGTCAGCATGACATAGGTGTGACGTCAGCGGGTCAATTGGGTCGGCCAGGTCAAACCTGACTGGTGGGCCCTGTCTGTCAGTGTCTCAGCTAATTAACAGAATTATGTTAGTGCTAATTAACTGTCAGTGGGACCTGGGCCCACATGTCAGTGACTAAACTAATTAAAATTAGTTAAAACTAATCCTAAACTAATTAGCAGGTCGGCCCCACCTGTCATAGACTCAAAGGGGAGTCAACCTGGGCCCACATGGGGTCAAACATAGTCAAACTGGCCGGCGTCTAGCCGCCGGCGAGGCCAGATGCGGTGGAGCAGCGTGGGATTTGCACTCCGGTGACCAAAAGGACGGCGGAGACTATCTACGTGATGCGGGGAGGAAGTCGCGTCGAGTGGTGGCAGTGGGTGGAGCTGGGGTGGCTGGAAACATCGCCGGCGACGAGTTTGGCGGTGGCCGGAGCTTGGGTGAGGTTGAGCTAGTCTCTAGGGGGCACGGGGAGGCGCATGGATTGGTGCGTTGAGCTCCTGGAGGTGCGGTAGGACTAGTGGAGAGGGTGGCGCGGCCATTGGGTGGCCGGAGCCTCGTCGGCGACGACGGCTGCGCTCGGTGGGGAAATGGGGAGAGAGCCAGAGAGGGGGAGAGGGCCACGGGGAGAGTGGGGAGAAGAGAGGGGGACGTGGGGGTCGGCGTGGCACTCGTGGACGCATCCAGGGCGTCGGCGGAAGCAGGAGGTGGCCGGCGTGTGGCCGCGGGTGCCGGCCACGCGCTTGTCATCCTCCTGGCGAGAGGAGGAGGACGACTGGCAAGAGCCAGTGGACTGGGCCGAGCCAGTGGGCTGGTGGGCTGCGCCAGGTAAGTTTCTGTTCTCTCTCTCCTTTTCTGTTTTTTATCTATTCTATTATTTCTGTAACTTCAGGGCTTTATTAAAAATGCCAGGGCATTTCATAAATCATAAAATTATTCATGGCAACTGCTTAGGATATATCCAACAGCAAACATTTTAGTTTATGATTATTTGAGCATTTAAAATATTTTATAGCATTTAAATGCCCAAATGCAAATACTAAAAGGATTAATCCAATGACCTTAAAACGTCCTAGAAAAAGTGCACCATTTTTGTCCAAGGTTTTAGCCCAAAACAAAAAGGGTGGGCTTTTTAGAAGGGCATTTCAGGTTCATTGAAAAAGATTTTAGTAAACCCTAGTTGTTCTAGGGGGGTGCTCGGGGTTCTGTCATCCCCATTTCAAATTTAAGAGAAAATTAAACATGATGCACACTCTAATGCTTGAACTAGCTAGGGTGTGACAACTCACCCCCACTCAAAAGAATCTCGTCCCGAGATTTAGGATCCTCCGGGAAGAAGGTGGGGTACTCGAGTCGAAGACGATCCTCCCTTTCCCAAGTGGCCTCTTTCTCGAAATGGTGTGACCATTGAACCTTGAGAAACTTGATATTATGACGTCGAGTGGTACGCTCAGCTTGATCAAGGATACGAACGGGATATTCCTGATATGAGAGGTTATCTTGTAGATCAAGCGTTTCGTGGTCCACTCCACGGATAGGATCTGCGAAGCAATGCCTGAGTTGAGAAACGTGGAAGACATCGTGAACTCTGGAAAGATGCGAAGGTAGTTCCAATTGGTAGGCAACTTCTCCTCGTTTGGCAAGAATGCGGAAGGGTCCGATGTAACAAGGAGCCAACTTGCCTTTGATACCGAAACGATGGGTTCCCTTTAACGGAGTAACCCGAAGGTAAGCCTTCTCGCCGACTTCATAAGTCATGAGCTTATGTTTACGATCATATTGGCTCTTTTGACGAGATTGGCCTGTTTTCGATTTCTCACGAATAACGCGAACCTGCTCTTCTGCTTCCTGAATCATATCCGGGCCAAAGAGTTGTCTTTCCCCAGTTTCTGACCAGTTAAGAGGCATTCGACATTTTCGTCCATAGAGAACTTCGAAAGGAGCCTTGCCCAAGCTAGCTTGATAACTATTGTTGTAAGCAAACTCCGCGAATGGAAGGCATTTCTCCCAACCCATTCCGAATGAGATGACAAAGGCTCGGAGCATATCTTCCAGAATTTGATTGACTCGTTCTAGTTGACCACTTGATTGAGGATGGAAGGCGGTGCTAAAGGATAGACGAGTTCCCATAGCATTTTGGAAACTTTCCCAAAATCGAGAGGTGAAGAGACTCCCATGGTCTGAGTTAATTTCCAATGGGACACCATGAAGAGATACTATTCGGAAGATGTACAAGTCAGCTAGCTGGCTAGCGGTGATACTCTCATAAACAGGTAGGAAATGGGCTACCTTGGAAAGACGGTCGATCACGACGAAGATGGAATTATTCCCTCTCTTGGTCCTGGGAAACCCAGTGATGAAATCCATACTGATTTTATCCCATTTCCACTCGGGAATAGCCAAAGGTTGAAGGGTGCCAGCAGGCCGTTGATGCTCTGCTTTAACACGACGACAAACGTCGCAATTAGCAATGTGTTGAGCGATTTCTCTCTTCATCCTAGTCCACCAAAACCTCTGGCGTAGGTCTTGATACATTTTAGTACTACCGAGATGAATGGTGAGAGGGGATTCATGAGCTTCCTTAAGGATCAGCCGCCTCAGGTTTCGTGCCTTTGGAACCACTAAGCGGTTTCCAAAGTATATGACACCTTGATCATCAACGGAGAAACAATTCGCGACTCCTTTCTTAATGCTTCTCTTAATATGGGAGATTCCCGGATCTACCTTCTGTGCCTTGATGATCTGATCCGTAAGGGTAGTGTCGGTGTTAAAACCGGTGGATCTCGGGTAGGGGGTCCCGAACTGTGCGTCTAGGATCGATGGTAACAGGAGGCAGGGAACACGATGTTTTACCCAGGTTCGGGCCCTCTTGATGGAGGTAAAACCCTATGTCCTGCTTGATTAATATTGATGATATGGGTAGTACAAGAGTAGATCTACCACGAGATCAAGGAGTCTAAACCCTAGAAGCTAGCCTATGGTATGATTGTTGTACGATATCTATCGACTAGCCTGGCCTCGGTTTATATAATGCACCAGAGGCCTAGGATAACAAGAGTCCTAGCCGAATACGCCGGTGGGGTGGAGTCCTTGTCTTGATCGCCAAGTCTTTTGGAATCTTCCTTGTATGCGGCAGCTTTCCGAACTGGCCCATGAGTATACGGCCACGGGGTCCTCAGCCCAATCTATCAGATCAGGAGATGACGTGTTGAGTACCCCCTAGTCCAGGACACCGTCAGTAGCCCCCTGAACCGGTCTTCAAGTTAGGGACTCTCCTCGATTCTTCTGAACTGTTCTTCGTCTTCGGTTGACGGTCTTGAAAACTGGTTCAACAAATCTTCTCATCTTCGATCTTGAGGATCGCCGAAATGCATTCGGCGAGTTTACACGTCGGGTATCCGAGGAGCCCCTTTAAGTTTCCGGCCTTTATCAATGCCTTGTTGTTTTTATACCACACCTCAGGTTTGAAGTTGTTCCCGAGAGGCAGTGTCCTCTTGCGTCCGAGCACTAACGCCGGACTGCATTCGAGGTATCTTTTGCGGCCGAGCACCAATGCCGGACCGCTTCCGAGCTCCAATGCCGGAATGTATCCGAGCTCCAACGCCAGACTATGTCCAAGCTCCAATGCCGGACTATATCCGAGCTCCAACGCCAGACTATATCCGAGGTGTCATATCACCTTGGTTCAAAAAAGTTGAAGGAGTTTAGCCGAGCTTAATGCCGGAAATGCCCTCTATGGAGCCAGCCACTAGCGCCCGAGCTTTATGCCGGACTGCTTCCGAGGTGGTGCACCACCCCGACTGTGGGCGGATTTTTCGTCAATATTTTTTATTGGTGCAATTTATTCTCTGCCGAGATATATCTAGTAGCCCTCAAGGTGTGTATCAGTCTAAAACCCGAGATGCACCTGAAGGATGACGTAAGACCACTGATCCCAGTAGCCGCTGAGACTCAGGTTGATTTGCAAAATCAGCCTGAGGATCAAGTCCTAGCTCGGCAGAATACTTCGGGACACGAAAAGCGGCATGCTCAGTCCTCGAGACTCAGGTTGGGTGCGGCCGACCAACCTGAGGATCAAAATCTCCTCGGAAACTGTATTGCACTTAAAATTTTCTGCATTGAACAGGCAATGCAGTAGCCCCCGAGACACTGGTCGGGTGGCAACACCAGATCAGGGGATCGATGTGCCCCTTTAATATTTGTAAATAATAAGGCTGAAGCCCAGTAACCCCCGAGCCTTAATGCGGGCACAGGTGGCCGAATTAAGGATCGATATCCATAGTAAAATCACAAATTATGTGTAATGACTCTATGTATCCAAGTACTTTATGTCATTAATGCTTGGATCCGCATTGTACAAAACTTTGTTAACCGACCATCGGCTTCCACCTCCTCGGCTAGTAGCCGAGGAGTGTTTGTCCTACTTTATAAAGAATTTATGAGGGCCAAGATTTACGACAAACAAGGCAATCTGGCCATACGGTTTTATGAACAAAGGTACGCAGAGAGATATGTTATATTACTGTTTAATAGAAGAAATGTCTTCCAAAGAAAATAGTCCCGCTATCGGTTCCTTTCTTTGGGTTGTCATGCTAAGCATGACCATGAAACCTCGGCTCGAATGTAAGAGAAAAATATCAAGGATTTAGTTTGGGAGGCCAGTTAATAGCCCCCGGTAGTGTTCGGCGACAGTCGAGGTCAAGCCGTAAACACTTCAGCCAATGTTATGAACGGCCCATCATTTAACATAGTCATCGGATCACTGACCAGTTTATGCTTATTGTGACAGTCAGTTTTCGGCTTTCTCCACTGAGGTGCTTAACCATGTGAGCTGGAAGCACAATCACAGTGGTTCTCCCTTTGCACGCCTAGCCGAACAAAACGGAACGTAGGAAGCAAGTGCAGGAGCCGGGCAACCCAACTATTGACCGAAGACACAATTCGAAACCGATGCATATATAGCAATATCTGAGAATGTTTTTGCCGAATCCCTAAAGGTGCCCGGCGTTGCACTGTGAAACTAATGCTGGAAAAGCACAAATAGTTTAAAAGTGCCAAAAAGCTTGGAAAACCAAGAAACGTCAGTAAAAACATGACGTCCGAACAAGATCAAGTGTTCGGTGCCAATCCGAAAATTGGTCTTAGAAAAAAGAAGTGCTTCTGTCGTCCTTTAACATGACACATCCTATCTCAAGACTTCGAGCGGGTCAGCCTACGGCTTCAACCTCCTATCCCGAGGGCGGAGTACTTCTCATTAGGCCAGTTTAGCAAACTGAACTCTAGCGGCTTTGAGAGAGAAATTAGGCTCCCCGGCTAGTGACCGCACACTCGCATCGAAAAAAGGAGTGATAAATAATAATAATAATAGAACTTTGCAACGACTGAGAAGAAGAACACTTATTATAAAACGGCTCAAATAAACTTAAGAGCCCCCAAGTGACTTGGGTAGAAGAATGATTGCATGTACCGAAGTACTTATATCATATCTATGTTCAACCGAACTTTAAACGCGTCTTAACCGACCGTCGGCTTCTCCCTCTTCGGTTAAGGACCGAAAAGTGTTATGTACTCCATCGGTCGAGAATATCGACAGTGTTTCCAATAACCAGGCAATCAGGCCATAAGGCTGTAACAGACAAAGCGCGCTCAGGGAACTTATGTTATATTACTGCAAAGAGTAAGAAGCATCTTCGAAGAAAATAGTACCCCCACGGATACCTTTCTTTGGTGCTCATTGTTATTATGAGACTTGTGCAATAGATTTTTTGTACTCATGAGTTCCGTTGTGTGCCGACCATCATTGAATAACTATAAGAGCGCTAGCTTTCGGCTTCACCCAGTCTGAGGTCCGGCTCGGGTGACCCGATCGTGACAATCGCAGAGGTGCTCCCTTTACTCCCTAGCTGAACAATCGGGAACGTAGGGGTAAACACGGGAGCGAGGCAACCCAGCTTGCAAATCGCTTAAGTCAATATGGTGCATATTGTGGCGTAATACACGAACAAGGAACGAAGCCGTACAAGTATAATCATATGCAACAGGAAAAGCTTCATAAAGGAAGCCCCCAAGTAAACGGGGTATTTGAATTTATGCGTCACAAACAAAGTTTGGACAAGGAAATTTTTTTGAAGCAACTTTTTTCGAAAAAGTATAATGCTTGGTCGAACCGAACGCAAGTTAGAAATTAAAGCTTTGAGCATGAAAGCGACTTAGCTGGTTAATGTGTTCGGTATTGATGACGCGGTCCGAGCTTGATGCGGGGCAAGGTTCCATCCCTCAAGCCGGTCCCGAGGTGGCGGAGCGGAGAGCTTGACACGCCGAAGTGGTGACATAGCACGATCAATGCAGACTGGCAGAGTGACGCCGAAGTCCCCGGATCATTTTCCTGTGCACAAAAAATAGTGCAAACCGGAGATAATAGTAATAATGATAATTAAAAAATCGTTGCATAATAAATAATTTATGCAAAGTGGGTAATAAAAGAAATATGTCTTGGCGCCGAAGTCAATGTCCATGTAGGGCGTCGGCGTGATGCGGTAAAGGCGTGGCAAGGCCTGAATTCGCAGGTCGGTCCGAGCTCCGAGTGCGGCGTTCGCCGGACTATGTACGGAAACTGACCGAACCACCATGCGACTGTCGTTAATGCGGCCACCATTTGATAGACCTGTGTACATATGACGGACAAACCAGAGTAATAATTCCTTGGGAAAAATGAACCCAAATAAGCAAAAAATACTGGGATTAATAGCACCTGGTTTATTTGTTGTAGCAATCCAAAGGAAGGTGATTCCTAAAATTGGGACCCGCTCCGCACATCCATTGCCTGATGGGCGATAAAACGACGGCATGGCAATGCTGGTAAAGGTTGACTCACTGAGGCAAAGCCCTCAGCCCAGCTAACGTGACGGAGCTGGTCGGCTAGTGACGCCGAAGTGTCCGGAGTAGGTTGATGAAGAGATGGCGAAGCCCCCGGTCCAGCCGAGATGTCGAAGCCTCGATGTCAGCCGATGAGTCGAAGTAGGTCGGCGTGATGGACACCAGCTTGAAGAAGCAATAGTGCGGCCCTGTCGATGCAGGTCGTGACGTGGTCGATGCCGGCTTGATGAAGCGACCCTGCGGCAATGCCGGTATGCCTGCTCCGTGTAATCCGTGGGGCGGCGATGTTGGTGATGATTTATCCTTCGCGATGTCGGGCTCTTGTTTGGCTTGCCGAGATGATGATCCGAAGAAGTTGAGCTCGGCTCAACAAAGTGACGCCGTGTCTAGCGCAGGTCGGCAGTCGTGGAGTAATATTGCCGGACTGGTTTGACACCAGCATGATGTTGAAGATCATGTTCAAAAGATCTTATAGTTAGTGGGATGTGTTTGGGAACAAAGCACAATACCCCATACAAAACTTCCTTCAAAAGGGATGTCCGAAATCCTGTTCATAAAAAAGATGAACTCGGGTCGGATTCGTTTTCGCGCAGAAAACAGATCCAAAAAGTGATGCACTAATCGGAAGGTTCCCGGAGTTTGGATGGTCGGATCGAGCCGAAATTTTGAGAGGTGATAGATATAGGAATTCCGCAGCCGATCAACGGTTGGATCTTCCAAAGGACGTCCGAGCTAGAATCTGGACACCACGCCCTAAACTCATCCAAATTCCCGTCCAGATTTGACAGGGCTCAGGTATATCGTGGATTGCCAGAGATTCCTCCATCGGAACTCGACGAAATTTTCCAGGGTTGTTGTAGACTCAATTCCGCATAATTCCACCAAAGAGATCGTCAAAGCGATACTTGAGGAGGTGGTGGTGGCAGATACGAGTTCGTTGTCCAGAAAAACAGCACGGTCTCTTGAGGGCAATGTTGACGTTGAGCCCCCGAGCTCCATAGATGATTCCTCCGTGATCTTGATAGAGATCGGAGTTGATGTTTGATGAAGGCCCTCGTCCAGACATGGTGATCCGAACACGGGGCGCAACTCTTGGTCGAACCAAGGTGACCAGTCGAGCTGGTGACGAAGATGCCGAAGTCGCAGTTGATCTGCAGGCGAGCCATCGATCCTTTTGTCGATCACATAGCGGAACTCTCAATGAAAGCACCAATGTCGCTGTCAAAACCGGCGGATCTTGGGTAGGGGGTCCCAAACTGTGCGTCTAGAATTGATGATAACAGGAGGCAGGGAACATGATGTTTTACCCAGGTTCGGGCCCTCTTGATGGAGGTAAAACCCTACGTCCTGCTTGATTAATATTGATGATATGGGTAGTACAAGAGTAGATCTACCACGAGATCAAGGAGGCTAAACCCTAGAAGCTAGCCTATGGTATGATTGTTGTATGATATCTATCGACTAGCCTGGCCTCGGTTTATATAATGCACCAGAGGCCTAGGATAACAAGAGTCCTAGCCGAATACGCCGGTGGGGTGGAGTCCTTGTCTTGATCGCCAAGTCTTGTGAAATCTTCCTTGTATGCGGCAGCTGTCCGAACTGGCCCATGAGTATACGGCCACGGGGGTCCTCGGCCCAATCTATTAGATCGGGAGATGACGTGTTGAGTACCCCCTAGTCCAGGACACCGTCAGGTAGGTTTCGCCACCAATGTGGATAGGAATCCTCGAGGAACAATGTGAAGATTGAGTTTACGAAATTCCTCGTGGAGAAGTGGTTGACTTTGGTGTAACATCAAGTTGTTACAATAAGATTTACGACTTAGCGCATCAGCCATGACATTGGCTTTGCCCGGGGTGTAAGTTATTCCTAAGTCGTAATCCGAGATCAACTCGACCCAACGTCTTTGCCTGAGATTCAAATCTGGTTGGGTGAAGATATATTTCAAACTTTGGTGATCGGTGAAGATCTCGCAACGATTACCAAGGAGGTAATGTCGCCAAGTTTTGAGTGCATGGACTACAGCTGCAAGCTCTAGATCATGTGTGGGATAGTTTTCCTCATGTGGGTGTAATTGTCGTGAAGCATAGGCAATTACCTGACGATCCTGCATGAGTATGCAACCTACTCCTTGTCGCGAGGCATCGCAATAGATAACAAAGTCCTTGGAGACATCTGGTGGTACCAGTACGGGAGCAGATGTTGGGCGTCTTTTCAGTTCCTGAAAGCTGAACTCGCACTGTGGGGTCCACTAAAACTTTTTATCTTTCTTGAGGAGTTCAGTTAGAGGTTTAGCAACCTTGGAGAAATTCTCGACGAAGCGGCGGCAATAGCTCGCTAAGCCAAGGAAGCTCGAAACTTGCTTGACCGTCTCAGATGGAGTCCAATCAAGGACGGCTTGAACTCGCTCGAGATTGACAGAAATACCCTTACCAGAGATTACATGGCCTAGATAGGTCACCTCTGGCAACCAAAATTCACACTTGGAGAATTTGGCATAAAGGCGATGCTCTCGAAGTTTCATCAATACCAGCCTTAGATGTTCGGCATGTTCCTCTTCATTCTTGGAGTAGATGAGTATGTCATCGAGGTAAACTACGACGAATTTATCCAAATACTCCATGAAGACCGAGTTCATTAACCGAGAGAAGGTGGCTAGGGCATTGGTTAAACCGAGGGACATAACGGTGTACTCGTATTGGCCATAACGAGTAACAAAGGCCGTTTTGGGAATGTCCCCGTTTCTGATTTTGATTTGATGGTAGCCTAACCTCAAATCCATCTTGGAAAAGACTGAGTATCCAGCGAGCTGATCATACAGATCGTTGATTCTGGGAAGCGGATACTTGTTCTTGATAGTGACCAAGTTGACAGGTCGGTAATCTACAACCATCCGATCCGTTCCATCCTTCTTCTTGACAAAGAGGACGGGGCTAGCCCAAGGAGAGGAACTAGGATGGATGAAACCCTTTTTCAAGGACTCATCGAGTTGGTTCTTAATCTCGGCTAGTTCTAAGGGTGCCATCTTATAGGGTCTCCTAGAAATTGGAACGGTTCCTGGAACAAGGTCTATCACGAACTCGACATCCCTGTCAGGTGGAACACCTGGCAGTTCTTCTGGAAAGACATCCAGAAATTCCCAGACTACCGGAACATCCTCAAGGTCTGGAAGGGGGTTGGCATTTAGGGAGTAAAGCTGGCGCTTGGCCACTCGAGTTAAGACATTGACTGTCTTGCCCGATGAATGAGTAAGTTGAACGGTTCTAGTGGCACAATCAATCTTAGCATAATGAGCTGACATCCAGTCCATACCCAAGATGATGTTTATGTCCGAGGACTTGAGAGCTATTAAGGATGCAAGGAAGACAAGTCTATCGACAAGAATTTCGTTCCCATGGCTTACTCTAGAAGTTTGCCATTTGGAACCCGGAATTTGAATTACCATGGAAGTGGGCATGTCATAGAATGTCGTGTTATGCAATCGAGCATAGTTCTCGGATATGAATGAATGAGATGCTCCAGTATCGAAAAGAATAGATGCCGGATGGCAGTTAACCAGGAGCGTACCAAGGACGACGTTAGGATACTCGTGAGCCTCCTCGGCTGAGACATAGTTGACATGGCCACGTGCAGTGGTGACCGGCTTGGCGTAGAATGTCTTTCCCGCTGGCTTACCACGGCCAACGGACTTTCCAGATTTATTGGGGTTGTTGTTCTAGGGACACTCTCGGCTATGGTGACCCGGCTCTCCACACTTGAAACACGTCACCACACTGGGACGTGGAGCAGCATTAGCAGCGGGGCCACCATAGGGCTTGGGTGGTGCAAACTGCTGGTTGGGACGAGGTGCCTCCAAGGATGGCCTCGGTATGAACCTGGGTGGCAGTGCCATGCTTGGGATCCACACCCGGCGCTTCTGAGCTCCAGAGCCGGATGAAGAGCCAAAATCACGTGAGTGCTTGCATGAAGCGTCATAGCCAGACTGACCTGACTAAGCACTGATGGCTTTATTGACCAACTTCTGAAAGGAAGTGCACTCGTGCAGACGAATATCACGGCGAAGCTCAGGGCTAAGTCCCTTGTGGAACCTTGCCTGCTTCTTAGCGTCGGTAGATACTTCTTCAGGAGCATATCGTGCCAGATTCCCAAATTCACGACTATATGCATCCACAGTCAGTCTTCCTTGGGTGAAATTGCAGAACTCTTCCCTCTTGCGATCCATGAGACCTTCCAGAATGTGATGCTCACGGAAAGCCTCACTGAATTCAGCCCAAGTAGTGATTTGACCGACCGGGCGCGTAGCTTCAATGTTTTCCCACCAAAGGCTAGCAGGGCTTTCGAGGTGACAGGCAGCATAAGTAACCTTGTCGGCTTCGGCCACGTTGGCAGAACGTAGCTTGTGGGTGATGCGGCGAAGCCAGTCATCCGCGTCGAGGGGCTCGACAAAATGGTTAAACTTTGGTGGGTACAGCTTGATAAAGTCATTGATTGACACCAAGTCATTTCGCTGATGGCGTGCAGTGTTCTGCTCAATCCGCTCTAACAGGCGGTTAGTCTCACGCTTGTTTCTTTCCGCCTCCAGCATCACTTCGGCCAAAGAAGGCGGGTGAGGCAGATTTTCACCCGTAGCTGCACTGGCTTCCCCCTGCTCTGGGGCAGCAGGGTTGCTGCGGGTGTTGACCATCCTAGGAGAAAACAAGACAACGGTTTGGATAAGGATGGCACAAACTTAGCAAGGAAGTGCAGAATGTAATGGATAACATGGAATGCTAAGATGTTCATTGCACGACATGGTAATATAGAAACTGCCATATATATACCATTGGTCATACACACCGTACATAGTTTAGTACAAGCCCAGGCTAGAGTACCACTACTAGGGAAAACCTTATACACAGAATCTTAGCAGCAGCGCGGCATAAAAACAGGTGCTGCTGCTAAGTAGTAGCAGTGCGGCTACGGAAAGCTCGCTACTGGTGCAAACTTAGCAGTAGCGCGTGACGCTTAAACCGCGCTGCTACAAAAATCCACTGACAGTACACAACGACATAAGTTTACCAGTAGCGCGGCACCAGGGAGCGCGCTGCTGCTAATGCCATAGTAGCATCGCGCTTTTTTGTCACCTCGCTGCTGCTAATTTTCAAATTGTGCACAGGGTTGGCCCGTTTAGCAGTAGCGCGTGACAGGAAAGCGCGTTGTTGCTACGCTCTTAAAAGCAGCATGCTTTCTCTCCCGTGCTACTGCTAAGACGCAGCACCCACCACCTTTTCCACCTCCCCTCCCCATCTCCTCTCCTCCCTTTCCCCTACCTCCCACATCCTCCCTCTCTCACTCTTCTTCTTCCTCAATACTTCTCCCCCCATTACTCTCCCGCTTCTACCTACCTTTCTCTCTCTTCATTACTCCTCACTATAACTACACCACCTCCATTAATTCATCTCCTTTCTCTTTTTCCTCCCCCCTCCACTAGTTGAAGTTGTCTCCTCCCAAATTAGCTAGCTAGGTAGATGTAGCATTTAGTTAAGTGACATATTTGCCCCCTAACTAGATCTTTCTTTGTCAAGAAGAGCTTTGCGCACTTTTGACCTCCCTACATCATCATCTCCATCGTGTGCTCGATCTCGAGATAGAGGTGTGATTAAGATTTCATGCTTTTGCAAAATGGAAATATATGTTCCTATTTTGTATACACACTTAATTAGCCATTATTATGCATGGGTCCAATGATGTAATATATATATATGTTCCTATTTTGTATACACACTTAGCCATTATTATGCAAGGGTCCAATGATGTAATATATATGTTCCTATTATGCTGAGGAAAAGGAAAAAGGGAAACTGGTTATAGCAGTAGCACTTTAGTGAAAAAGAGCTACAGCTAGTCAAGGTAGCAGTAGCGGTTTCTGCAGAAAATCGCTATAGCTGCTTGTAATAGTAGTAGCGCGTTTCGTGTAAACGCGCTACTGCTACGTCCATTTAACCCAAAATTCTCCCTCTCCCTGCTTCATCCCGCCTCTTTTCCCCCAAATCCCCACTCTCTCTTCCCCGGCCCCGTCGCACCGCCGCGCCCGCCCCCGACCTCGACGCGCCCACCCCCGACCTCGGCGCTCGCCCCCGACCCCGCCGCGCCCG
>NC_057806.1:376112086-376143109 GCF_018294505.1 Triticum aestivum | reverse complement strand
ATGTTAATTAGGTTATCTATTTAGTTATGAATTTAGATAGGTTTCAAAATTTGCTGAATTTATATGCAAATTTGAACTGGACATGTGATATGTGGATATGTCATGTTTTGGACATGTCATGTTTTGGTAAATGATCCGAGTTGCCTATGTTATGCCGGAATGTTGATTCATTTCCGTTCCGGTGAATTTCAGGCGCTCGATATGTCCATTTTTTAGCAAAGGTCATGCCGAAATTTCCCGTGAATAAAGGCATGATTTGTGCTACATAGTTGGCATATCGAGTGCTGGCACATAGATTTCTTTTTTATCTCATTTCTCATTTATTCACACTTTTAGAAATAAATGAGGACACTTAATCATAGGAAACATGTCGAACAACAAAGAAACTGGGCCTTCTGACCAAGATGCAGACGAGATGGATTATGAGGGTGAACAATACTACCTCGACTTTTTGACTGCTAAGCAAGGTTTGCAGGTCCGCCTTGATGATGGTACTGACGCCGACACCGACACCGACGGCGCCAGCACCGATGGCGGCGCCGAGACCGGTGGGGAAGGTACCGTCGGGGAAGATATCGGCACCGATGCCGGTACCGAAAAGAGGGATAAGAAGCAGAGGATACGAAAACCTAACAAACTAGGGATTGGATGACTTGTGATCACAAAGATGGCACCTGGCAAGTTTGAGCCGTTAGAGCCGGAAGAACCTCGCAAGTGCTATGGGAACCAAGTAGGATGCATCCTACGGGAATGCACGAGCATCAATGACGATGACTTAAGGAGTAAAGAACATTTGACGCAGTTGCTCCTAACAAAGTTGCACAAGAGATTCAAGTTCCCCGATCGGGATGATAACATAGAGCAACCGTGGGATGATCCGAAGATGAAAAAGATTAACAATCACGCCATGGGCATTTTCAGCAATGATTTGGCCTCCTGGAAATCGAGGGTGAAACGAGCTATTGAGGCTGAGGAACCCCTGTCCAAGATTCTGGAGGAAAATCCGACACTTACGGAAGAGGAGTTCGAAAAGTTCAAGGAC
The DNA here is from genome assembly GCF_018294505.1 of Triticum aestivum. Taxonomy (NCBI): domain Eukaryota; kingdom Viridiplantae; phylum Streptophyta; class Magnoliopsida; order Poales; family Poaceae; genus Triticum; species Triticum aestivum. Next base: position 376,142,067 of record NC_057806.1, on the reverse strand, counting down.
ACTTGCGCTACCGAGGACGCCAAGGCTAAGGCTGCGAAATTCAAGAGCCTTCAGCAAAGGAACATGGGGAAGCATCGCCTCGGAAGTCGTGGCTACCTCGGTAAAAGGCCCATATGGGATAAGGAGGACGCGGAACGTGAAGCCGCGGGTCTCCCAGACCCCTTCGCGAAGTTCACCAACCCCTTGGAGCATGACTTCATTCGGGCCCGCTACAAGTGGGACAAGGAGAAAAAGGTTTTTTACACGGACAAGATCACGAGGAAAATGATTAGACTACTGGAGAAGCAACACCAGCTTGCAGCCGAAAACACTACTTCTCTAATGAGGCCCAAGTGGGACACCCCTCTCAACCGGGCCTTGAACGAACTTAAGGGACTCCCTTTGGGCCAGCGGCCGCAATATGGTCGTGTGCACGGTGCTGGAGATGGCGCCACGTGGAAGGTGTTTTACAACGAGGGCCCGGAGGCCAAGAAGCAGAAAAAGAAGTTTAGTCAGGCGGACATCGACGCGAAGGTGAAGCTTGCGGTCGAGAAAAAAGCAGCTGAGGACGCGAAAAAAGCAGCCGAGGACAAATATGAGTTGTTACAGCAGGCAGTCAATGCAGCTATAACTGCCTGCAGAAATGATTTCGCTACTAACTTGGTTCCGGTTATCATCAACTGGATGAAGGAAAATCCAGACAAGACGGTACATGATTTCCCGTTGCCCAGTTTCAACGGGAGCAACTCCATGAACAACAACATCATCACACCATCACTTGCCCACACAACTGGGCCTCCTCTCGCAGCCGCTCCCACTCATAGCAGCCCGTCCTTAGTCTCTGGCGCGCTCAGTGGGCCTTCGTCTTTGGCTGAGCTCGACGCCATCACGGTAATTACATGTCGCACCACCATATATATATATAATATTCCATTTTTGTTGCCTTTCGGATGTTTTACGCCACAGACCTATGTGTTTGCAGCCGAAAGAAACCCTGTGCACCATACTCTACTTGATCAAAGGCCAGAAGGTGGACGTGGGAAAGGGGATGGTAATGGACCCCTTGCAACCCACGTTCCACAATCAGCCGATACCTGTTGGGCACTTCAGGGTTAGCTTGTCCAGTGTGAAATCGGGGCACGAGGATTTAGCCTCCTCCAGTACAGCATGTGGGAGCGGACGAGAGACCCCGCCGTGGATTAGAAGCTGCAATGGTTGGGTGCTGCTATGGCCGAAGAATCTTATTCGTCTGGAGCCAGTCGAGAGCACACCAATAACCACACATCAACAAGCATGTGCGGAGACCACCACCCCGCCTACGCAATTACCAGCTCCTGTAGTGCCGGGTGAGAGCGGCGGACGACATGATGAAGGGGGTGCAATAGTGCTGGCTGATGTAATTTGTCCTGTAGAACAGAGAATGGATGATGAGACGGAGGTCGACCCTATGGATTTCCTCAATACAAACGCGTATGACTGTGACATAGAATTGATGAGTCAACCATATGACGAATCGGGCTATCAGCTTGCTAATGAGGATATGGATGATATGCCCGGGCAGGAAGGTCGTAGCAGGGATTGCAAAAAGTCTCTCTTCATGAAATCCTCACAGGTCACGCTTGAAGATGTCGCCTCAACATAGGCTCAACTATCCCAGCGCGAGGGTCATACAGTACTTAGCCCGGGAACACTGGGGCAGGGGTTAAGGAAGGGTCTAGAAGGTGTGCCCAAGAAAAAGGAGAGAAAGAGATCGGAGAAGATAGCTGCCTCCAAACAAGCCAGAGCACATAGCAGCCAAACCATGCATTCTGAAGAGCATTTACCCATGAAAGGTGCGGCCATGTTCCATCTCACGGGCGAGCCGATGCTACCGCCGAAACCGCTGGAGGCACTATCAGGGGATCTCAGGAGACTGCACGACCATGTGCTGTCGACTGAGAAAAGCCTACTAGCCTCAAAGGATCCAGGATATCCGACATGCGCGGCTCGTGTGCCGCAGGGGAAGTGCTACGTCGAGACACGGCCCACGGAGGTGTTCTTCCTGCGGTTTGACCATATCTTTGAGATGTTTCTGACAAGGCGGCTCGATTTTACAATCGTCCGCCTTTTTGCGCTACATATGAGCTCTGTCATGAACAGTGAAGAAGTCTCGCAAATCTGTGTGGCGGATCCGTACTACATGCATGAGTCTTTCTTGAGTCTCGGCGACTTTGAGCGTGAAACTGCTAGGGACTACCTCCAAAACTTCATGGTACAAAATAAGGACCGGGAAATTGTCCTTGTGCCTTATCATCCAAAGTAAGTCAGTTTTGAACAACCCTTTCATACATTTCAATCATTCCTTCTCTCTCTATGGGGAATAATTTGAGGTGTCTTTTCCCCACAGCAATGGGCACGCCGTCCTTATCGTTCTGTATCCGCAAGTCTCCCACACCGTGTATTTTGACCCTTCAAGAGACTACGAGAAAAAAGACTACACCCACATAATGAATATTCTAGATGATGCTCTCCAAGGCTTCAGCTTTAGAGGTGGCCACATGCAGATCAGGAAACAAAGGAACAAGAAGATGGGTTTCGCGCATAAAACTAACTTCTCCTGCATCCAAGTCCCAAAACCAAGCAAGAAGGATGGATTGTACATCCTCCATCTCATGATTCAGTTCAACACGGATCACCAAAAGCTTTGCATGAGAAGCAGAAATGATGATCATATCCACAAGTGGCTAGAATGTCATGGAGAAGCGGATTATAAACTTAGAGATGACTTCTTTCGCATCCAAAGCGACATTGCGACGATCATCATGAAAGAAGTCGTCGATGAGAAGGGGATGTTCCACCACGGCCCTATATCGCGAGCTGACGTCCGAACTCGCATAGGCATGCAACGTCTAGACCTCACGTCGTTCAAGAAGCTAGGGTCCATCCTCGATGATATGGAAGGATGGAACTTCTAGTGATTTATGATGCCGATGATGATGATATGTGTCGGTTGAACTTGTATACTATTTGTAGCGATGCAACTTTGTGATGTCCATGATCCCTGCCGAACTTGCGTAACGCTACTTTGTTAGTTTGCGTACGATGACCTGCGTACCTCTAGTTAATTAATTTGCGTACTGTAGGTTGCATCTAGTTGCTAACTCTTTCTTTTTTGGTGTTACTTGAGGTTCATGCTAGCGCGAGAGAGGACTTGTAACCACCATCTCATGTACTGCATAGTTCCGCTCTCACTCATAGTGATAACTCTTCTCGCGTATACCTTTGTTTAGATGGATGGCGTTGCAGTTGCAAGTATTCGAGACTTGCATGTATCGCTATTTTCGAGATGATGACAAGATACCACTTTGTGTTGGATGATGATTATGACGACACTATTTGTATGTATATGTTATGGTTACATTTGTGGTCTCGCAGGCATTTGTATGTGTATCATGATGACATTTGTATGTGCTAAAGATTCTTCTATAAAGCCTGTTCAAATACAAAAAAAATATGCCGAAAAAAAAACAAAAAAAACTAAAATTAGCAGTAGTGAGTGGAGAAAAGTTAGCAGCAGCGTGGTTGTAGCAGTAGCGCGCATAGGGGAAGCGCGCTATAGCTATTAGCAGCAGCGAGGTTCCTTTAAGCGCGCTGCTGTAACACTTGTGTAGTAGTAGCGCGGGTGGACCAGCGCTACTGCTATACGTTAGCTGTAGCGCCTTATTAGTAGTGCCGGCCCTCGCGCTACTAAAAGGCCGAAAACCCGCGTTGCTGCTAGGCTTTTCCCTAGTAGTGTACAACTATGGTGAAAGACATTACATCTCATCGGAGGCATTCCAAGCTCCTATACATTATTTTCCTTACCTCCGAAGCGTGATACACACCAAGTCGTATCCCATAGTCACGCAGGACTGTGGAGAATACAACTACTACAATACTAGTGGAACTACTACTAGCTCAGACGGCTCCGTAGTAATCCTCATAGAAGTCACCACCAAAACCTAGAAGTGGAACATGTTCATCTGGGAACAGACGGTCCCGCGGAGCCTGCGGACCAAAGGGACTCGGATGTGGCCTTGGCCCCACAGGTGGTGGCAGACGGGGACCACGAGGTGGGGTGATGCCTCCCACATCGCGCCACTCCATACTATCCGGCAATCCATACCGTACAGGGTACAGATCCCTCAGATCCATGTATCCTGCTTGTACCGCCGGTGCAAACCGAGTCAATGTGGCCTAGTTATCAGCACGAGAGTTAAAAAGCTCCATACGCAAGGCCCGATTTTCGCGGTCCTTATCCTCGAGCATCTCGGCAGTGGTGCGGAGTAGTGACTCCTCATGTGTGGGGTCAGCATAAATGGCCTGGAGATACCCTTGCGCTCCCGGAAGTGAAGCTAGCATATAACGGAAGTCGGTGTTCCGAAGCAGGCCAGTCCGGACTCGCGTGATGGTCATCATGGAATAGGCAGCATCCTGCACAGCCATCTCAACAGTAACCCCGAGTCCATAGGAACAGTGAAGGGGCTCAGTGGCTCCAGGATAAGAGGGATATATCCTGACGGTACAGAGGTACTGGCTCTGGTTGAAATCTCGGAATTGCTCTTCGACAGTGTATTCGGGATACCAACGGTAACCCGTCTCGGTCATTACCCGGACTAACATAGCAGTATGACCGGGCACGTCGAGGCACCGGGTCAGGCGAACCACTTGGTTTTGAGCACGGTTGGCCATCTGAAAGCACAACCACAATGCAAAGACATTAGAATTTCTAGGGAAAATTGGACAGCATAACAGCTGTAAATGCTCAGAAAAAGATTTGAGACATCCACAACAGTTTGCAATACCACTCAACAACATCATATCAAGGTTCTGATTCAATTAGCAACATACTAGAAATAGTAGAAATTGAACTGGGGCTTGTAACAACAATCCTATAAGCTACTACGGATTAGTAACACGTGAACCTGACAGAAGAAGAGAGCCTAGTCCTTAACCCATGTTGAATGAGAAGAGAATGACTCAGATCAGAGGGCATAAGGTAAAGGAGTAAAAGAGCATTACGTTCCCTCCCACAATCAATTCCCCTACATATAACTAAAGCATTTCTAGACTCGACATCGACCAGTTTGGCTCAACGAACCTACAGGCAATTCGGCTCTGATGCCAACATGGTCAGGACCCCGATTCCAAGTCACATTGATCTAGCCGGTAACACCTCATATCACATTGCAGCCTCACGTATGGTATCCCCACGGGTGTCGCCTTACCATGGCCCGGGACCATTTGTGCCTTTTGGCTCACGTATATGATAGTGTCGCTAGCATCCATATGACAGAGAACCCGGGCCGACATGGCTAGTCGTGAACCTAAAGCGGCGCAGACCTATGGAGACAGGCATACATGAATCACATCGAGCATGTCGGTCATCAGCGAGTGAATCCGGGCTGTAGCACTGGGCTAACAGGACTCCGGGGAACCCAGGCTGTAGCAGGCTAGGCAGGACTCCGGATGTCACCGCGTGACATTTCCCCGAAGGGACAAACATAGGAACAAAGTGAAACACATGCCGGCCAGTCAAGTGTCCTGAGCAGTAGTGCTGGGCTAGCAGGACTCCGGTGAACCGGGATGTAGCGGACTACTATGGCTCGAGGAACACTAGACTACATTTCCCCATAAGAAAGGCTGCCAAGGATAAACAACTAGATTGTCGGATCCCACTCATACCAAGCATTTCAATCATACACACAATATGCCCGATATGAGTACATACAACATGGCATCACAACAAAACTCTACAACTCAAGTACTTTATTTAAAGGCTCCAGAGAGCCATACATAACATGTTCATACAGGTAGGGGTCACATGACCCGACACTCAAGTCATACAAGCATACAAGCACATGCGGAAGCAAATAGTCTGAGTACAGACACTAGAAAGTAAGAAGGCTTATCGAAGCCTGTCTATCTACATAGGGCCCTCCATGGCCAGGATCACCACCTGGGTGGCTAGTCACTCGTCGACATCAAGGTCTACATAAAACCCATCGAAGGGGGCGGTGTTGTCGTCTGAAAATAGTAATTAAGCAAACATGAGTACAAAGGTACTCAACAAGTCTTACATCAGATCCTACTATACATGCTCATTCTCAAGAAGGTGGTGGGGTTATTGCAGCAAGCCAGCTTTGACTCTTGGCTAAGCTATCCTACAGAACTTCTCTAGTAAAAATAGTTTTCGCACACGAGTCCACTACTCACCAACACAATTCTCCACCGGGGATCCTCCCTCGTCATCCTACGAGAGGGCTATCCTCGGTACTCACACTTATCTTGAGTCTTTTAGTAGTAACCATTAACTTGTCTATAAACTGTATAGGCAACCAAGTAGTCCTTTACCGTGGACGCGGCTATTCGAATAGTTTATACCCTGCAGGGGTGTACTTCTTCATACACGCTTTCACCACTTACCGCCGTTTACACGACATGTACTCGGCAACCTTCAAGCAGAGCCCAACAAGGGTGTCAGCCACGGCCTACCCAAAGCACTCAAGCCTCTAGTCCAGGTTTATCGCCTATCAAGGTTCCATCCGCAGGGAGTCCGACCGAGGTTTCCACATACGGCCCCGAACAATGTGAACAGGGTTCCCGAGACACCAAACGGGTGACTCGGTACACCGTGCCACGGTGTATCTACCGCAACATAGCCCACCCCTAGGGTCAGCGCTACGCACGGCCGCCAACACATAACCTACAAACACCAGAAACTATTTGCAACTCCTGGACAAAGTACTAGGGTGATTAAGAAGCCGAGAGGATCCATTGGTTTCGGGCCCAATGTATGGTAGTAACTGCATCTTAAATCACACATACAGATCTCAGTTCTTATGGACGGCCTCAATGAAACAACCCACCATGTACTCCTACATGGCCTCTCATCGATACCTTTACCAAATCATGTTCAACACATCCCTCACATTACCGATATAATCATTTCACTCTAGCCCATCACCCAGATGGACCAGACCTGACACAACTCTAAGCATAGCAGGCATAGCAAGGTAGGAAACACATACATGGCTCAATCAACTCCTACACATGCTAGTGGGTTTCATCTAGTTACTGTGGCAATGACAGGTCATGCAGAGGATAAGGGTTCAACTACCGTAGCACACAGCAGTTTGAATCACTTTGTCTTAATGCAGTAAACAAGAGCAGAAGCGAGAACATGGGTTTGTATCGGAATGATCAATGGGTTGCTTGCCTGATGTAGTGGTAGTAGGGTACTGCCCTTCAGACGGATACCCGGGGTTATCCTCGGAGGCAGAACCTACCACGAAAGGCACACCGAACATAATCAACACATGACAATATGCAACAATATGATGCATGCTATGACATGGCAAGATGAAAGTGTCTTGGCCTAATGCAAGCTAAAACAGAAGGGGATGAACTCATTTGAATCAAAGATTCAAATGTTAGCTCATTTAACATAGCCTTATTAGTGCATTATCTTATTCTGCTTAAACAACAAGGTTAACTTGTTTTGTCATGCATCAAACCATTACAGATGGATAGATTGAATTTTTCTGATCATTTTTCATATATAACTTGTTTGATTTGGAGCTATGGTTGATTTTCAATGATTTATTAGAAGTTTTGGCTATTTTCTGGAATTTCCTATATAAGAATAATGTCAGGACCCCGACTCAATGCCACATCGATCTAGCATGTAACACCTCATATCACTTTGCGGCCTCACGCACGGTATTCCACGGGTATCGCCTTACCTTTGCCCGGGACCGTTTGCGCCTTTTGGCACACGTATATGATAGTGTCGCTAGCATCCATATGATAAGGAGCCCGAGCTGACATGGCTAGTCGTAAACCCAAAGTGGCACAAACTTACAGGGACATGCATCCATGACCCAGCATTGAACGTGTCGGTCATCAGCGAGTGAATCCAGGCTGTAGCACTGGGCTAGCAGGACTCCGGTGAACCGGGCTGTAGCGGGCTAACAGGACTCCGGTATTCATCGCGTGACATTTCCCCGAAGGGACAGACACAGGAACGAAGAAGGACACATGCCGGCCAGCCTAAGTGTTCCGGAGCAGTAGCAAGCTACCATGGCTCAGTGGAAACACTAGGAGACATTTCCCGGTAAGAGAGGCTACTAAGGATAAACAACTAGATAGCCAGATCCCACACATACCAAGCATTTCAATAACATACACACAATATGCTCGATATGTGCAAACACAACATGGCATCACAACATGACTCTATGACTCAATTATTTATTTCAATAGGCTCCGAGGAGCGAGAAATTACAAACATGGGTCTCATGACCCAACAATCAGAGCATACAAGTCAAAGCACAAGCGGAAGCTATCATGTCTGAGTACAGACATCTATAAATGAAAAAGGCTGAAAGCCTGACTATCTACTAGATCCTGCCGAGGGCACAAGATCGTAGCTGAGGTAACAAGCTAAACGTCGAAGTCCACGTGGAACTACTAGTGAGACTGAAGTCTCTCTGCAAAAACATAAATTAAGCAACGTGAGTACAAATGTACCCAGCAAGACTTACATCAGAACTAACTACAAATGCATCATTATCAACAAAGGGGATGGTGGAGTTTGACTGCAGCAAGCCAGCTTTGACTCGGTGGCTATCCTAGACTACGACTGCAATGTAACTCTTTTGAGGTGGCGCACACGAGTCCACATATTCACCATATCAATACACCACTATGGATCCACTCCCGTCTCCCTACGAGAACGCCATCCATAGCACTCACGCTTATCTTGCATATTTTAGAGTATCCACTTTCACTTGTCTATGAACTGTACAAGGGGTCCAAGTTTCCATATCCGAGGAATCCGGCTATTCGAATAGATAATGATAACCCTGCAGGGGTGTACTTCTTCACACACGCTCTCGCCACTTACCGCCCTGTACACGTCATGTACCTCGGCAACCTTCAAGCGGAAGCCGGGCGAGGGAGTCGGCCACGACCTGACTAACCGAACAAGTCTCTAGTCCAGGTTTATCGCCTATTCGGGTTCCATCCGCAAGGAGATCCGGCCGGGGTGTCGCTTACGGCCCCAAATGATGTGTGCAGGGTTCCCAAGCCCACCAACCGGGTGCCACTTGGTACACCGGGCCACTGTGCCTAGTCTGTCCCAAGCCCACCTATACCGGGTGCCACTTGGTAGACTACTAACACTACCTACAAACACCAGAAACTAGTTGCAACTCCTGGACAGAGATCATGTCGATTAATAAGTCGAGAGGGGCACTTAAGCATTCCAATGTGTGGTAGTAGCTGGTCATGGATCACAAACACAGAACTCAGTTCCTGAGGACGGCTGCAATGAGACAACCCACCATGTACTCCTACATGGCCTCTCACCGCTACCTTTACCAAATCGTGTTCACACACTTAGCTCACACACAGTAGGACATGTTCACGCGCCTCTGATTCATCCCCGATGAATCAGACCTGACTCAACTCTAAGCAGTAGCAGGCATGACAAACAAGCATGAATGAGTAGGCACATCAGGGCTCAAACAACTCCTACTCATGCTAGTGGGTTTCATCTATTTACTGTGGCAATGACAGGTCATGCAAAGGATAAAGGGGTTCAGCTACCGCAGCAAGTAACAAATATGTCATTGTTGTCCTAATGCAGTAAAAGAGAGCAGGAGCGAGAGAGTGGGATTTTATCGGAATGAACAAGGGGGTTTTGCTTGCCTGGCACTTCTGAAGATAATATAGCTCTTCGTCGGTGTCATCGATCACATAGCCGGTACACGTCTATCGAGAGGGGACAATTACCGGCAAACAAGGAAAAACACAATCAATGCAATGCGACAATATGATGCATGCTATGACATGGCAATATGAATGTGTTTTGGGCTAATGCACTTAGCTATGATTTAAATGAAGTTGGTTTGAATACATGATCCAAATTCCAACTCCATATATGATTATTTAAATGCCCTTAATTTGTTTTGTCCAAAACAGAGGACAAACATTGTTTAAACATGCATGAAAATGGTACAGATGGATTCCTTGAATTTTTCTGATAATTTTTCATATATAAATTATTTAATTTGGAGTTACGGTTGAATTTCTATGAATTTTAGAAGTTTATACAATTTTCTGGAATTTCCTGAATTATAATAATTCCAGTAATTCATTATTGCGTCAGCCTGACGTCGGCATGACGTCAGCAGGTCAACAGGGCTGGTCCGGGTCAAACCTGACGTGTGGGGTCCACACGTCAGTGACACAGGAACTAATCCCGGTCAAACCCAGCGCTGACTGGGGTTTGACCAGGTGTAGGGCCCACAGTCAGTGGCCTAGGGGGGTGGTTAGTGCATCATTAGCGTTTAATGACATCGCCACGTCAGCTGCCGGCGTTTAACCGCCCGCGACCTCAGATCGCGGCGGCGTCCGCATCGGGATTGCGCTACAGGCCATGGTTTGGGGCGCGGGGAGCATCTACGGGGAGCTGGCGGAGTGCCGCTTCCAGTGGTGGAGGCGGCTGGAGCGGAGGTGGCCGGAGTTGAGCACGGCGTCGACCTCGGCGGCGGCCGGAGCTCGGGTGAGCTCGGGGTCGGTGTTAGGGAGCACGGCAGGAGAAGCTGGGGCGTGCTACGGACTCCTGAGATCGCGGTGAGCACCACAGTGGGCTCGGAAACGAGCTGCGGTGGCTGTGGCCACGGCCACGCCATGGCCGGCGGCGAGAAACTCTCGGCCGCGGTGGAGAAAGAAGCTAGGGGATGAGCGCGAGCTTGAGAGAAGGGGGAAGAGGAAGAGGGGCTCACAGTGGACTGAACGGAGGGGTCGGCGAGCTCGGGGAAGCTTCTGCGACGGCGAATTTACGGCGGCGATCTCCGGGCACCGGGGATGAAGACGACGACGCTCCGGTCGACTGGGGCCTCCTCTAGTCGCGTGCGTCGGTGTGCAGCTCCATGGGGACGGGACGGAGCTCAGGGATGCGGAGAGGGAGCGAGGGGGTGGCTGTGGCCGCGCGAGCGCTGGTCGGCGGCGACGGGCTCCGTTCGGTCGCAGGAGAGAGAGGGAGCAGAGGGGGATAGGGACGGAGGGAGAGACACGGGAGAGTGGCGAGAGGTGCAAGGGGTCGTGGGGAGTGCGTGGCACCCTCGGGTGCCTCCAGCAGCGAGCAGGTAAGCAGGAGGTGGCCAGGGCGGCGTCGGCGCTCGCCACGCCTCGCCTCTGTCCTTCTGGCGAGGGAGGAAGACGACAGGGGGGGTAGCGGTGGCGGGCTGGGCCGCTGGAGGAGCTGGGCCAGGTAAGTGGGCGCCAGGTAAGTGGCTGGGCTTCTCTCTTTTTTATTTTATATTTCTGTTCTGTTTTTCTTTTATTAATATCTTTTGCCATTGTTTTGAATTTAAACAAATTCAAACAATGCCAAAAACTCCTCTGAATATTTTTATTTTGCTAGATGGACTTTTCCAAAAGCTCATAAAATATTTCAGGGGTATTTGAAATTATATTCTAATTATATGAATATAATTCAAATTCAAATAGCTAATGATTTAAATTCAAAGTCCCAAAAATAAATCCTTTTAAAATGTTCATTATTTTTGGTTTGGATCAAAACCCTTGCCAAAAATATTAAACATCTAAGAAGAGCATTTTGGAACAATGAATGAGATTTTAGGGTTTTTGCCCTTCTTTTAATTAAGTTTTTGAGGCTTTCAAAATTCCTCAATTCAAGTTTCAAAAATATAGACATGATGCACACATGAAGCTAGCCTAGATCAGGCCAGAACTAGGGATGTGACAACTCACCCCCACTAAACAAGAATCTCGACCCGAGATTCAAGTGTAGGGTAAGACGATGGGGAACGCAACCTAACACAATCTTCACGATCCAGGTTGCCCTTCATAAGAACATTGATTCGATCACCATCATTGTCTTGAAGTCTTGCTCTGAGAAATCCTGCCAACATGACATGGAGAGAAGAAGGAGACTCTAGAAGGGTCGATCTTCTCGAAGATCGAACAACTCAGGATTAACTCACGGAATGTGACATAGCAACATCTCTCGAGCTGAGAGACGAAGCATACCTCTAGAGGGATGGAGTGGAGCAAATGACGAGGTTCACTAGGTAGACAACAATTCCACACCTAAGAAGGTGGTAAACGATTGTCAACGTAGCGAGGAGTTGAATTGCCATGATACCACGACGAAACATCCTGGAGGAGGGTGATTCGTAGATTATTACCTTAAGTGGCAAAAAGAATTACCTTTGATATAGAGATCATTGAGACTCTCTATATCAGCCTAAGGCAAATCACAGCAATCGATTGGCGGGGGTCGGTAGAATGGCATACTCGGACTTGGATGATGTGGATTACCTTGTTGAAGACAATGTAATGGATGAATTTGCTTACCACCGGAAATGGAAGAGACCCATGGTAGAATGGCACATTGGCGGTGCAAGCTGGGAACAAAATGTAAATGCTGGGAATGATTCTGGTAACTGGGGAAGAACCCAACAATAGAGAGTGAATTCACTGTTTGAAAAGGTCGTAGCATTGCCGAGGAAACTGAGAGGAATCCCAGTTAGTGCCAATGATAACACGTAGCGCTTGTGCGTGCTCTCAAGAACTTGAGCATTTCCATATTCATCAAGGTTTTACCAACATCCGTGTCAAGGATCCTGGCAACACAACTTGCTACCATGATGAATGACGATGGATGATGCAGATGCAAAGGAAGATAACACTTTCTCAGATTTCACCTTAGCGAGGCCAAGGAAATAAAATCTGGATGATCGACCGAGAGACATTTAGCACTCCGCTTCTAATGTTCTCCTTGATGTGCTAGCGTATCCCATTCATAGATATGGTTTGATAACTAGAACATCAAGTAAAAGGTCGGACTTCGGGAGCAATACAATCCATAAGGAACAGTTACGGGGGTAAATCCTACGAAATCCTTATGGGGAGGTGGCCAACTTCTTCAATCAAGATACTACAATAATAGGTCTTCCGGCTGGGTGTGTTGGCCATGACATCCACCTTACCGGCTATCGAGGGACCAATATTATAGTTCTTGGGAAATGTTCCAACCATCATATCTGCCTGAGATTCAGATCTGGTTGGTGTCAGGACATTCCAGACTCATCGAGTCTAGGAAGAAAAATGAAGGTTTGCAACACAAATCGACGAGATGACGTTGCGAGATTCTCGGGAAATGAACTACGATAGCAAGCTCCAAAACAAGAGCTGGTTCTGCTACAAACATGTGAACACGTTGTCCCAGACAAGCATGCCCACATGGTAGTCTTACAATAAAACACTACCGAGTTCTGGTTGGGAACCATCAGCGAGGATATCGAAGTTCTTTCATAAGTCCGGATTAGCTCTTAAGAAGATACTCCTTCTCCTTGAACAAATCAGTCAGTGGCTTGGTGTGTTACAGAATTCATATGGAACGAAGATGATCAGTCTAACAGACCACAGAATACTTTGCACGTGCATGGCTGACTTGGGATGATTCTAGAGGAAACAAAAATAGACTTTCTCGAACTCACGGCGGCAACTTACATCAAATGCACATGAATCAAAGGAAGTCACTTCTTTCATCCAAACATATACTTCATGAACGGGGCATGAGGAAAATGCCTATAAAAGTTTCCAACACTAGGTTGATGTTCAACATGAATCATGGGGGAGACAAAATGCTGCTGATGGGCTCAACAACAACTCATCGGAATTTCCATATCACTGGACTTCCACCATCATGTGAACACGGTGATACTATTGGTCAGACCAAAAGATGTAATGGTATATGCTCGAGGGATCAACCACGAGTAAGACAACATTACGAGCATCGTTGGTACTGATTTGATTGACGATAGCCCACACTCAAATCAAAGGATTGATAAGACAATAGGTCCAGCAACTGATCACAGGGACCAATCGATGAAGATATCATCTTTCTTCAACACACACTACACAAGAATATCCCTTTGGAACGAACTAAGTTAGGCAAGCTTTTATCTTCCAACTCTCCAAGTTGTTGTCTAGCTTAACCAACTAGCTCAGGGATATCTAACACCGATTTTTGGGGAAGGGGGTGGTTTACAAGAAACCAACTTGATCACGAGCTCAACATAGCGGTCAGGTGACAACCTGGTAATACTTCCGAGAAGATATTCGGAAAATCACGAACCACCGGAATGTTACTAAGCTCGAGAGCAATCTTTCTTTTCAGGGCAAGATGATATGATCAAATGAGCGAGGACTTGACAAAATCCTAACTCATCAATCAAAGAGTGCACCAGGAAATAAGGACTAGGTAGCACAATCAACCTTAGGGCGATGATTCAAAAATCAACATGCTAAGAATGAGGTTATTGTCCATTAACTACCAAGCAACAAGGTTGCTAGGAGTATTGAATTCACACATCACGATTCACTCGTCGGCATTCCGGTTGCGACAACACGGAACCGAGGGATGAATAATGATGGCGAGAAGTATCACTACATCAAGAATTCACAAGAGCCGGTGCAATCCTCATGAAAATCCTGACATAAAGACGGTAATACTTCAGGGTAGAATAGAATCAAAAGCTGGGCTGGCATTTTGATCTGCGGAGCATGACTACCTTGACCCAATCCTAGATATGGATGAGGTACTGGAGTTCATTTCTCCTAGTCATTCTGGAATAGAATGGCTTGATGGACCACAAGAGTAATAGGTATCGATGAACGATTGCACGCATACTCTTGACTATCAATTGATAGACGAGGGCCAGAAAACAACTAAAGAGGGACAACTCAAAGGAACATATGATTTTCCAAGTTGTGGATGCATGGACTAGCATGTCGAACGAATTCAACATATTTCTTCCGGATAACCCATGCAGAAAGGTAGAACTGGTAGAGTCACAATATAGAATCGAGAACCCATCGAGAGCACTCTGATTGTGATTTTTCGATCAGCGAGGAACATCTGCCATAAACAGTTCATAGTATTTGGAAGAAGGAAATACCACGAACATCGAGGACTAATGCAAGGGTTACTAATAACCTAAAGGAATGAGCAAAACTATCAGCATGAAGCAAGTAGGGTGAATCTCAGGTTCAAAACCAGGGAGTAGAATACCTACTACTAAGTGGCATCACGGGATGCTTTCGAGGATAAAGGCCAGAATCATCACACTGGGACACAAATCATGGCTAAATTACTAGATGATCCCCTAAGACACCTAGGGTCATAATACCAGCTCCAACATATATGTCAAGGCAATAAAGTACCTCAACTCACCGATTAGTGTGGTTAATCTGGCCCAAAGGAACATCGAAACGGGAGGAAGGAATTTGCAAATTGCTTCAAACTATTTAGAAACCTGGGATGACTCGGACAGCATAACGGCTGTAAATGCTCAGAAAAGATTTGAGACATTCACAAAAATGGTGGCATAACCACTCGGAAGCACAATATCAAGGTTTCGAGATCAACAGTTAACGTACAGAAGTAGTAGAAACTGAACTCAAGCTTAAATCCAACAATCTTATAAGTCTACGGATTAGTAACACATGATCCTGATAGAAAGAAAAGATAGCCTAGTTCTTAATCCCCGTAGGAAAGATAAGATGACTCAGATCAGAAGGGCATAAGGTATAAGGAGTAAAAAGAGCCTTACGTTCCATCCCACAATCAATTCCCTTATATAACTAAAGCATTTCTAGACTCAACTTCGACCAGTTTGGCTTGGTAATCCTACAGGCAGTCAAGCTCTGATACCAACGCTGTCAGGACCCCGACTCAATGCCACATCGATCTAGCATGTAACACCTCATATCACTTTGCGGCCTCACGCACGGTATTCCACGGGTGTCACCTTACCTTTGCCCGGGACCGTTTGCGCCTTTTGGCACACGTATATGATAGTGTCGCTAGCATCCATATGATAAGGAGCCCGGGCTGACATGGCTAGTCGTAAACCCAAAGTGGCACAAACTTACAGGGACAGGCATCCATGACCCAGCATCGAACGTGTCGGTCATCAGCGAGTGAATCCAGGCTGTAGCACTGGGCTAGCAGGACTCCGGTGAACCGGGCTGTAGCGGGCTAACAGGACTCCGGTATTCATCACGTGACATTTCCCCGAAGGGACAGACACAGGAACGAAGAAGGACACATGCCGGCCAGCCTAAGTGTTCCGGAGCAGTAGCAAGCTACCATGGCTCAGTGGAAACACTAGGAGACATTTCCCGGTAAGAGAGGCTACTAAGGATAAACAACTAGATAGCCAGATCCCACACATACCAAGCATTTCAATAACATACACACAATATGATCGATATGTGCAAACACAACATGGCATCACAACATGACTCTACAACTCAAGTATTTATTTCAATAGGCTCCGAGGAGCGAGAAATTACAAACATGGGTCTCATGACCCAATAATCAGAGCATACAAGTCAAAGCACAAGCGGAAGCTATCATGTCTGAGTACAGACATCTATAAATGAAAAAGGCTGAAAGCCTGGCTATCTACCAGATCCTGCCGAGGGCACAAGATCGTAGCTGAGGTAACAAGCTAAACGTCGAAGTCCACGTGGAACTACTAGTGAGACTGAAGTCTCTCTGCAAAAACATAAATTAAGCAACGTGAGTACAAATGTACCCAGCAAGACTTACATCAGAACTAACTACAAATGCATCATTATCAACAAAGGGGATGGTGGAGTTTGACTGCAGCAAGCCAGCTTTGACTCGGTGGCTATCCTAGACTACGACTGCAATGTAACTCTTTTGAGGTGGCGCACACGAGTCCACATATTCACCATATCAATACACCACTATGGATCCACTCCCGTCTCCCTACGAGAACGCCATCCATAGCACTCACGCTTATCTTGCGTATTTTAGAGTATCCACTTTCACTTGTCTATGAACTGTACAAGGGGTCCAAGTTTCCATATCCGAGGAATCCGGCTATTCGAATAGATAATGATAACCCTGCAGGGGTGTACTTCTTCACACACGCTCTCGCCACTTACCGCCCTGTACATGTCATGTACCTCGGCAACCTTCAAGCGGAAGCCGGGCGAGGGAGTCGGCCACGACCTGACTAACCGAACAAGTCTCTAGTCCAGGTTTATCGCCTATTCGGGTTCCATCCGCAAGGAGATCCGGCCGGGGTGTCGCTTACGGCCCCAAATGATGTGTGCAGGGTTCCCAAGCCCACCAACCGGGTGCCACTTGGTACACCGGGCCACTGTGCCTAGTCTGTCCCAAGCCCACCTGTACCGGGTGCCACTTGGTAGACTACTAACACTACCTACAAACACCAGAAACTAGTTGCAACTCCTGGACAGAGATCATGTTGATTAATAAGTCGAGAGGGGCACTTAAGCATTCCAATGTGTGGTAGTAGCTGGTCATGGATCACAAACACAGAACTCAGTTCCTGAGGATGGCTGCAATGAGACAACCCACCATGTACTCCTACATGGCCTCTCACCGCTACCTTTACCAAATCGTGTTCACACACTTAGCTCACACACAGTAGGACATGTTCACACGCCTCTGATTCATCCCCGATGAATCAGACCTGACTCAACTCTAAGCAGTAGCAGGCATGACAAACAAGCATGAATGAGTAGGCACATCAGGGCTCAAACAACTCCTACTCATGCTAGTGGGTTTCATCTTTTTACTGTGGCAATGACAGGTCATGCAGAGGATAAAGGGGTTCAGCTACTGCAGCAAGTAACAAATATGTCGTTGTTGTCCTAATGCAGTAAAAGAGAGCAGGAGCGAGAGAGTGGGATTTTATCGGAATGAACAAGGGGGTTTTGCTTGCCTGGCACTTCTGAAGATAATATAGCTCTTCGTCGGTGTCATTGATCACATCACCGGTACATGTCTATCGAGAGGGGACAATTACCGGCAAACAAGGAAAAACACAATCAATGCAATGCGACAATATGATGCATGCTATGACATGGCAATATGAATGTGTTTTGGGCTAATGCACTTAGCTATGATTTAAATGAAGTTGGTTTGAATACATGATTCAAATTCCAACTCCATATATGATTATTTAAATGCCCTTAATTTGTTTTGTCCAAAACAGAGGACAAACATTGTTTAAACATGCATGAAAATGGTACAGATGGATTCCTTGAATTTTTCTGATAATTTTTCATATATAAATTATTTAATTTGGAGTTACGGTTGAATTTCTACGAATTTTAGAAGTTTATACAATTTTCTGGAATTTCCTGAATTATAATAATTCCAGTAATTCATTATTGCGTCAGCCTGACGTCGGCATGACGTCAGCAGGTCAACAGGGCTGGTCCGGGTCAAACCTGACGTGTGGGGTCCACACGTCAGTGACACAGGAACTAATCCCGGTCAAACCCAGCGCTGACTGGGGTTTGACCAGGTGTAGGGCCCACAGTCAGTGGCCTAGGGGGTTGGTTAGTGCGTCATTAGCGTTTAATGACATCGCCACGTCAGCTGCCGGCGTTTAACCGCCGGCGACCTCAGATCGCGGCGGCGTCCGCATCGGGATTGCGCTACAGGCCATGGTTTGGGGCGCGGGGAGCATCTACGGGGAGCTGGCGGAGTGCCGCTTCCAGTGGTGGAGGCGGCTGGAGCGGAGGTGGCTGGAGTTGAGCACGGCGTCGACCTCGGCGGCGGCCGAATCTCGGGCGAGCTCGGGGTCGGTGTTAGGGAGCACGGCAGGAGAAGCTGGGGCGTGCTACGGACTCCTGAGATCGCGGTGAGCACCACAGTGGGCTCGGAAACGAGCTGCGGTGGCTCTGGCCACGGCCACGCCATGGCCGGCGGCGAGAAACTCTCGGCCGCGGTGGAGAAAGAAGCTAGGGGATGAGCACGAGCTTGAGAGAAGGGGGAAGAGGAAGAGGGGCTCACAGTGGACTGAACGGAGGGGTCGGCGAGCTCGGGGAAGCTTCTGCGACGGCGAATTTACGGCGGCGATCTCCGGGCACCGGGGATGAAGACGACGACGCTCCGGTCGACTGGGGCCTCCTCTGGTCGCGTGCGTCGGTGTGCAGCTCCATGGGGACGGGACGGAGCTCAGGGATGCGGAGAGGGAGCGAGGGGGTGGCTGTGGCCACGCGAGCGCTGGTCGGCGGCAACGGGCTCCGTTCGGTCACGGGAGAGAGAGGGAGCAGAGGGGGATAGGGACGGAGGGAGAGACACGAGAGAGTGGCGAGAGGTGCAAGGGGTCGAGGGGAGTGCGTGTCACCCTCGGGTGCCTCCAGTGGCGAGCAGGTAAGCAGGAGGTGGCCAGGGCGGCGTCGGCGCTCGCCACGCCTCACCTCTGTCCTTCTGGCGAGGGAGGAAGACGACAGGGGGGGTAGCAGTGGCGGGCTAGGCCGCTGGAGGAGCTGGGCCAGGTAAGTGGGCGCCAGGTAAGTGGCTGGGCTTCTCTCTTTTTTATTTTTTATTTCTGTTCTGTTTTTCTTTTATTAATATCTTTTGCCATTGTTTTGAATTTAAACAAATTCAAACAATGCCAAAAACTCCTCTGAATATTTTTATTTTGCTAGATGGACTTTTCCAAAAGCTCATAAAATATTTCAGGGGTATTTGAAATTATATTCTAATTATATGAATATAATTCAAATTCAAATAGCTAATGATTTAAATTCAAAGTCCCAAAAATAAATCCTTTTAAAATGTTCATTATTTTTGGTTTGGATCAAAACCCTTGCCAAAAATATTAAACATCTAAGAAGAGCATTTTGGAACAATGAATGAGATTTTAGGGTTTTTGCCCTTCTTTTAATTAAGTTTTTGAGGCTTTCAAAATTCCTCAATTCAAGTTTCAAAAATATAGACATGATGCACACATGAAGCTAGCCTAGATCAGGCCAGAACTAGGGATGTGACAAATAATTCCAGTAATTGAATTAATGCGTCAGCATGACATAGGTGTGACGTCAGCGGGTCAACTGGGTCGGCCAGGTCAAACCTGACTGGTGGGCCCTGTCTGTCAGTGTCTCAGCTAATTAACAGAATTATGTTAGTGCTAATTAACTGTCGATGGGACCTGGGCCCACATGTCAGTGACTAAACTAATTAAAATTATTTAAAACTAATCCTAAACTAATTAGCAGGTCGGCCCCACCTGTCATAGACTCAGGGGGAAGTCAACCTGGGCCCACACGGGCTCAAACAGAGTCAAACTCGCCGGCGTCTAGCCGCCGGCGAGGCCAGACGCGGCAGAGCAGCGCAGGATTTGCACTCCGGCGACCAAAAGGACGGCGGAGACTATCTACGTGATGCAGGGAGGAAGCCGCATCGAGTGGTGGAAGTGGGTGGAGCTGGGGTGGCCGGAAATGTCGCTGGCGACGAGTTTGGCGACGGCCGGAGCTCGGGTGAGGTCGAGCTAGTCGCTAGGGGGCACGGGGAGGCGCGTGGATTGGTGCGTTGAGCTCCTGGAGGTGCGGTAGGACTAGTGGACATGGTGGCGCGGCCACTGGGTGGCCAGAGCCTCGTCGGCGACGACGGCTGCGCTCGGCAGGGAAATGGGGAGAGAGCTAGAGAGGGGGAGAGGGCCACGGGAAGAGTGGGGAGAAAAGAGGGGGACGTGGGGGTCGGCGTGGCACTCGTGGACGCATCCAGGGCGTCGGCGGAAGCAGGAGGTGGCCGGCGTGTGGTCGCGGGCGCCGGCCACGCGCTTCTCGTCCTCCTGGCGTGAGGAGGAGGACGACTGGCAAGAGCCAGTGGACTGGGCCGAGCCGGTGGGCCGGTGGGCTGCGCCAGGTAAGTTTCTGTTCTCTCTCTCCTTTTTTGTTTTTTATTTATTCTATTATTTCTGTAACTTCAGGGCTTTATTAAAAATGCCAGGGCATTTCATAAATCATAAAATTATTCATGCCTACTGCTTAGGATATATCCAACAGCAAACATTTTAGTTTATGATTATTTGAGCATTTAAAATATTTTATAGCATTTAAATGCCCAAATGCAAATACTAAAAGGATTAATCCAATGACCTTAAAATGTCCTATAAAAAAGTGCACCATTTTTGTGAGAGGTTTTAGCCCAAAACAAAAAGGGTGGGCTTTTTAGAAGGGCATTTCAGGTTCATTGAAAAAGATTTTAGTAAACCCTAATTGTTCCAGGGGGTGCTGGGGGTTCTGTCATCCCCATTTCAAATTTAAGAGAAAATTAAACATGATGCACACTCTAATGCTTGAACTAGCTAGGGTGTGACATTCGATGCAGCAGGACGGCCGCACCGCCACCCCATCGCTGACCCCTGCCGGTTCTTCGTCTCACACGCACTGTGCTCCCATGGAGGCACGGGCCACGCTCCTCGCAGTGAACGAGCTCTTGCGCTACCGCCCCATCGACGACCTCTACGAGGAGTGGCTCGAACGCGTCGCCGAGCTCGTCCGTGCCGCAGGGGGCTCTCCGGCGCCGTCCCACTCTCTGCCTCCCCCTCAACCAGCCGCGGGCGACGGGGCTCATGGCGTGCCTCCACTACCTTAGCCCCAAGACTTCGCCTTGGCACCAAGGCGCGTGGCTCCGCGACGTGATCCGCCACGCCCGGCGCCAGCGCGTGAAGAGGGAAGCTGCCAAGAAATTCTGCGGCCGCGAGAAGCTGTACCTGCGGTCCTCGTGCCACCTCGTCAAGACTGTGCACCGCCCGCGGCGGTGCAGCGCGGACCTCATCAAGACCAAGCTCCACCTCTGAAGCGGGCCCCGGCAACCACAGCTGGCTGCCGCGCCTTCACCCCCGAGCTGCGTAGCGTCGCCTGGCCGGGCAAGTTCAAGCCGGATCTGCCTCCTCGCTACAACGGTACCGCCGACCCCACGGAGTTCCTGCAGCTCTATGAACTGAGCATCGAAGCGGCCAACGGTGACGAAAAGGTCATGGCAAACTGGTTTCCCATGGCTCTCAAGGATGGAGCTCTCTCCTGGCTCCTGAACCTGCAGCATGGCTCGATCTCCTCCTGGGACGAGATGCGCGACCGCTTCGTCGCCAACTTCCAGGACACTCGCGACCGCCCACCAGTCGCGGGTGACCTATGCTGCATCAGGCAGCAGCCAGGAGAGACCCTCCAGAAGTACATCCAGCGCTTCAACAACACCCGCCTCAAGATCCCCAAGGTCACGGACGAGGCCATCATCTCCGCGTTCTCCGACGGCGTCCGTGACGTCAAGATGAAGGAAGAGCTCGCCATCCACGAGGAGCTCTGCACATCTCAGGAGCTGTTCAACCTGGCGACCAGGTGCGCAAGAGTTGAGGAGGGGCGCCTCTCTCTCCTTGAGCCGCCAGCCGTGGGCGCGGAGGAGAAGAAGGCCAAGGCCAAGGACATGAAGCGCAAGTAGGTAGTTGTGCTTGCAGCGGAGCCCGACATCAAGCGGGGCATAGATCGGCCCGAGTCATCCAAGAACGATCGACCATTCTGCGCCTTCCACAACCTGAACACCCACAACACTAGTGACTATCAAGAGCTCAGAGCTATACGAGAAGGACGCTACGGTCGACGCCCCGAGCGCAACGACCGGGGCTACGGCCGCGGCGGAGGGCGTGGAGGTGGACGCTGGGACGATCGTGGCCCGCGCCAGGAGTGGCGTGACCTGCCTCGTGAGGACCGCTGGCAGGACCAGCCTCGCGAGGGCGCCTGGAGGGACCCACCTCGTGAGGATCACCCCCAGGGCAACGCCGGTCTTCCCCCGCTACCGCCACCAAGAAGGAACGACGACCACCACCAGGACGAGGGGGCTGGGGGATTCCAGGAGCCGCACGCGATCGCCTGCATCTTGGGCGGCGCCCAGGCCCCAGCCTCTCAGTGCATCTTCAAGCAATTTACTCGCGAGGTGAACGCGGCGCTCCCCAAGCTCGAGGCCACGTGCCCGCTTAGGTGGTCCCAATGCGCCATCACTTTCAACTCGGCGGATCAACTCAAGTGCGCAACCACCGCTGGCACCCTCCCTATGTTGTGTTCCCGAATCATCAGCAATGTGCAGGTCACCAAGACCCTCATCAACGGTGGCGCAGGGCTCAATGTCTTGTCCGTCAACACGTTCGACAACCTCCAAGTGCCATATGAGCAGCTCCAGCCCACCAAGCCTTTCTCAGGAGTGACCGACGGCTCCACTATGCCAATAAGGTAGGTCCGCCTGCCTGTCACCTTCGGGGAGCGCAAAAACTACCGCACCGAGCTCATCGACTTCAACGTCACGCACATCCACCTGCCGTACAATGCCATCCTCGGGTATCCAGCCCTGGCCAAGTTCATGGCAGTCACTCATCACGGCTACAACGTTCTCAAGATTCCAGGAAGCGGAGGAATCATCACGGTCCCGTGTGAAGAGAGGGATGCGGTGTGCTCCCTCGAGCGCGCCTTCCAAGCCGCAGCAATCGACGACCCTGACAGCAGAAATGAAGGCCCTCTGGAGGCCATCCCCAAGAAGAAGCAGTCGCGCCGTGCAGGACCTCAGGAGGATGGCGTCACGGCAGAAGCCACGTCAGGACCAGCGCCCGCTCCAGGGGCGCCTCCCTCTATCGCATAGGAAGGCGTGCCCGGCGCCCTCCTCAGGCAGGGCTCGGGGGCTCTCTTCTGGAGGGCCTCAGGCCTTGCCAACCTCATGAGGGAGGCGCTTGGGCACCACTTGGAGGCGTGCTTCGTGACACGTGACCCTCAGGAGAGCACAGGGCAAGGACTGCCCACCACTCAGGAGTTCATCACCAAGACCACCCAGGAATTGCAAGAAGCAAGAGCCATGTGCGGCGACAGCCGTCCATGGGGCGCAGCTCCGCATCCTGGCAAGGATGCTGGGCTGCGTGTCTGCATCGACGTCCCAGGGCTCAACAGGGCTGCATCTCAGGAGCGTTTCTGGCCTCCGCGTGTGGGCCGCTGCGAGGGTCTGCCGCACAGCTACGTTCGCATGCCCTTTAGCTTGCCAAGCATGGCGTCGGCCTATCAGCGCAACATGCGACGTGTCCTGGCGGCTCAGGAAGCCAGGTACCACGCCGTTCTAGAGGAGATGGAGACGGTCTTCAGGGAACCTCCCGAACCCTCGGAGCCTCCCGAGGCTCAGGGTTCTGACGGCTCTTGAGGAGTCATTTCTTCAACGCATGCCTTCAGCTGCACCAACTCTACTTCGTCTACAGAACTAGGTGACATCTTCCAAGCTCGTTTAGCTGGGAGCGCCCCACGGGCTGCATTATTCCCAGGTCGCGTGGGTCCGTCCCTGCGTCGTGTATCCCTTTTGCTTATGTCTTCAGCTTACCTTGTTGGGGACGCCCCTCGGGCTGCATCATCCCCAAGCCGCTCGGGCCGGACCCGGCGGCATGTATCTTCCTGCATTTATCCAAGCTGATTTGCCTTCCCTGCTTAACCTGCCAACTGCTATCACCTGCTCGATCATCATCTCCCCTGGGGCCTCCACACAGGCACGGCGCTGGTGCATGGGTCCGTCCCTGCCACGTCGACAAATCTGAGCGGTTGAGCTTTGGCTCGCGGCACGCCCCGCGCACGTCACCTCACCAGGCCCTCGGTGCCTTCTCCTCATCCAGAGCAACCAGCGGCAGGCTGACAGCTGTAACGGTAAACCGTGTTTTTTCTTGTGCCTGTTCACAGGGACCCCATAGGAAGGATAGCAGGCGGCACCACGAGTCTCATTTTCTCTCGTGCAATTCGCTTGCGCATTAAAAGGGGGGCACCTAAGCATCGCGACTCAGGAGCTCTTACTGGCTCTCCAGCCCTCACCCCTGGCCTTGACCATGGCATCGCGACCTGGCATACCAGCGGCGGCTGAGCTCGCTCGAGGGCCGGGACCTGAGGACGTAGAGCACTAAGGAGAGAATGAGGGGAGGGAAACTCGTATGGGCCAGCCTAGCTATGCCGCACGAGTAGGCGCGCAGCCCTAGCGCAATGTCAAGAGTCGCCACAAGATCAACAAGATAAGTCCCACACTCGGATCGGCTAAATGTTCGGGCCTAATGGTCACTCACGCCTTGCCGCAACCCCGTTGCGGCCACGTCAACTCCCTTTCTTGCCTTACCATGGCTTCTTGGGCGCCAAGGGGGACCTCCTGAGCATCGTGCCTCAAGGGCTCTTACTGGACCTCGGGCCGCACACCTCCTGGCCTTGACCACGGCACGTGACCTGGCATACCAGCGACGGCTACAGCCTACCTGGGGACCGGGACCTGTCGGCATAGGGCAACAAGCTATCGTGAGAAAAAGAAAGGGGGTCGAGCCTTAACGGGACATGCGTTCACCAAATTCTCATAACAGGGAAGATAAGCACAAAAGACATTACGGACCCTTACATGCCCCCATGGGGTAATTCATGTTTCTTCGCAGGAAACAAAAGCCGACACTAAGGGGAATCCTATCTACATCCTCCCGTGGTGGACGCCATCATCAACAGTGGGCCACGGGAGGCCGGCGCCAACCCCATCCAGATCAGCGGCGGCGACAGCCGGACGCTGCAGCTCTGCTCTGAGCGCGGCAAGAGCTCGGGGGCATGTAGCTATCATCGCTCGTCTCCGGAGTCTCATAGAGCTTAGGAGAGCTGCTGGACTCCCAAGGGCTGCTGCTGCTGGAGTGGTCGCGAGCAGGGCGCGCATCAGCCTCGCGCTCCTCTCTGGGGCAGCACTCCAGGCGGCGGCCCTCGGCATCGAAGACCTTGAAGAAGAGCATGGAGACGCCGTCGTACGCAAAGTGGATCGCGAGGGCGCCCCTCGCGCGGCAGACCCGCGCGATCTCGCCTAGCCGCGCGTCATGAAGATCTTGCCGGTGGGGACCGCTTCGATCTCCGCTCCGTCACCAGAGCGCTGCAGTCGGTGTGCTGCAGCCAGAGCTCGAGAGGCCCCCTCGGCGGCATCACGTTGGAGAAGAACCGCGGGAAGCGGATCCAGGAGCTTGGAGGCATCGGCGCCCACAGCACCAACTCGCGCGAGGAGTCCGCAGCGTGAACTCCAGGGGTGACGGCATGTGTCGCCGTGGCACGGCGGCCCTGGATGCGGCATGGGCGGCGCTGCTCGTTACTCCGTCCTCCCGAGCCCTCGGCTTGGGCGTACAAGAACAGCGGGAACCCCGGAGGAGGCCGCTCGCACCAAGGCCTCAACACCACCTGCATCGCCGCTTCATCACGGCGATGGATCGACCTCTTCTTCGGCAGAAGAGGCCCCGGATCATCGAGGGGAGCCTTTCCTTTCTCTTCAGTAGAGAACTTTCTGATGGGCGCCATTGTTGTCAGCAGTGGAGCAAGGAGGAAGAAGCAAGCAAGCGAGGAAGAGATGGGCAACGGGGGCTCCCCCCTCCCCATTTATAGGAAGAGAAGGCCAACCGGTGTCTCCCATGATCGCAGGTAATGATGGCTTTCCTTGCATGTCGCAGGGACTTGTAAAGTCGAGCAGTTGTCGAGGCAACGTGGGGAAGCGAAGACGCCCACGTCCAATCACCCACCACGCGTCAATCGAGGCCGCAGGCTTTTGGGTCCCGCGGTGCTCTGAACTTGGCCCTTGGCTTTGCCCTGAAGCCAAACCTGAGCGCACCTTGGGCCCGGGGGCTACTGTCGGCGTTCTGGGAACGGGGGTCCCCAGACTTGCCTGTCTGCGGCCCACGGCGTGGCTGAGCCAGCAGGCCGTACGGTCCATCTTCACCAACAAAGCACCCAAGACCCTCGCGAGGGTCCAACCCTCATGAGGTGGACGACGCAAGGCCTCCTCGGGAGTGGCCTAGCCAGGCAGGCTCACGAGGAGCGGAGATATCAAGGCGTGTCAAACCTCACGAGACCCTCGTGACGTGAGCCATGACGCACGACACCAGGCGGGCGCCAGCGTGCAGCGTCCTTGTTTCCTCTTTGGTGCTAAGGAGGCAAGCACAGGCGAAGAGTACGGAGGCATCGGGCAAAGGTTGCCATTTCGATGCAACAAGACCAAGACCAGGAGGACGGCAAGACGGAGGTCATCGTGGATCCCAAGACGGCGTCACCACCAGAGCCTTTGGTAGGCAAAGACAACTTTTGTCAGGATAGCTTGTACTAGTTGTCCCCCTTTGAATTGGCCCGCCATTATTGGCTCCCTTCCCTGCTCGATATTTGGGAAGAGGACCAGTGCCAATATAAATAGGACCAGCCACCACCCTAGTGGAGGACAGATCATTCAGACCATCCACACACACAGAAGCTCACTGAGCTCAAGAACACCTCAACCTCAGTAGGTTGTTCTTCCCTTGTACTGTTCATCATCAGCCCTAGAGGCAATCCACCACCACCACATTGGAGTAGGGTATTACACCACAATGGTGGCCTGAACCAGTATAAACCTTGTGTCTTTCTGTGTTGCGAGTTCGCCGAGTTCGTCCGTGAGATCTTAGTGAGCTAGGGCGTAGATTGGTAGGAGGAAAAGACTTCGCGCGCACCCCAGTGTTCGAACCTTAAGGGTTTGCTAGAACCCCACATCCGACAAACCCGGCGATGTAGTTGGCCCGGGCGGCGATCCGGCCGGCCTCCGCCTGCAGCTGGCTCTCCGAGTCGGCTCGCTGGCCCATCAACGCTTCCAACGCCAAGTCCGGATGCCATGACAATGCGAACCGAAGCGCCATCTCGGCGCCGGCGCGAGCAGCGGAAACCGGTCACTCGTGAAGATGGTCCGGGCCTGCCTCCAACCACCATGCCAGCCGCGTGAAGCTGCTCGGTGCAATGGAACCCGGCCAGAGGGTCGCCGTCATCGCCACGCCGGCCTGAGAAAGCCGCCCCGTCTGGTCGCTCAGGACTCCCAGGCGGGCCTGGGCGGCGGTAACAATCTCTGGGAAGGTCAGGGCCACATTCGGGTCGGTCCCGGAGCCCACGACTCCCTGCGGGTCCCACTGAAAGCGGATGGCCTCCTCCGCCAGCGGGAGCGTCTCCGGGAAGGTCCTTGTCAAGAAGAAGAGCGAGTCAGAAGAAAACTACTAAGGAAGAGAGCCGGAGTCCCAACCCAGCAACAACAACAAAACCAAAGAAAAACACTTACTGGAGAAGGACTCTTCCAGGTGTTGCGCTTCGAGCAACGTACCGCGCCGCTCCCGGGCGATGGTGCGGTCACGCTCCTCCAGCGCCCTCTCCAGATGGGCGACCTTGGCAAGGGCCGCCTTCAGCTCGGCGTCCTTGTCCTCGGCCGCCTTCACGGCCTCCTCACGGAGCTGGGTCTCCCCCAGTCGGGTCTCCTCCATCGTGGCCACCAGCCTTTCAGGCGCTCCACCTCAGCCTGGAGCTACCCCTTGTCGTCGTCCAACTTGCCACATTGCTGGTCCGCCTCGGCAAGGACCTGCTATGCCTCCACGACCTTGGCGGCCTCTGCCCTAAGGCGCTCCACCTCGGCCTCGAGGCGGCTCTTGTCGCCCGCCAGTTTCTCCCGCAGCCAGCTGGCTTCGTCAAGCGCCTGCTGGGCTCCCGTCGCCTCCGCCCTCGCCGTCTCCACCTCGACCCCGAGCCAGCCGATGTCCGTGACGATTCGGTCGTAGCGAAATTCGGCCCGAATCAGCCGGGTCCTCCAAGATAGCACCTCGGCTGCAGAAGAAAGAACTCAGTGACAAAGTACTGTTTTAAGATTCGACCCAACTGCTACGCAGTTGGCCCGAATCTCGGGGGCTAAAACCCAGTGGGTGCGCTAGCGCGCCCCCACTAGAAAAGAGCATGAAGAAGAAATACCTGTCGCGGCGCGGAGCTCCTCCTCCTTGGCGGCGAGCCCCTCCTTGAGACGCCGATGCATCTCAAGGAGCCGGTTGAAGACGTTGACCCGGTAGGAGTCAAGTTGCTACGAGAGGAAACAATCAGCGCAAGCCGGCAAGATAAGATTCGGCCCAGCTGCCACATAGTTGGCCCGAATCTCGGGGGCTACACCCAGTCGGTGCGCTGACATGCCCCCACGAAGAAGAAAACGATGGAAAAAGAAAAGGTAGAGCAGGGTAGAAACTTACGAAGACGGCGCGCTCCAGCTCCTGCGTCGCCTCGACCTCAGCCTAGGTGAAGGCTTGGATCCGGTCCGTCCGCCCTCACAGGCGACGGGTCACGGCGGCCATCGCCGCCTCCTCTTGGGTCAGAGGTCTGAAGGGGACATCGCTGGTCCCGCTCCGTGACGCCCGCAGCTCGGCAGCCCGGCGTCCTCCGGCCCTGATCGCTAGGGCGTGCCCTCCGCTGGTCGCCTCCCCTGAAGCCGGCACCTTCTCCAGCACCCTCCCCAGCACCAACGACGGCTTGGTGGGTGGAGCAGCTTGAGGCTCCACCACCAGCGGCGCCTCGCTCGCCGGCGCCCGGGACGCCCCCTCCGGCGCCGCCCGCATCGCCTCCTCCAAGACGGCATCGCCACCGCCTCCATCGGTCCCCTCCCGCTCGACCACGTGGTCTGCGGTGGGGTGCAGTCCTCGACAACTACGACCTCCCGGTCGAGGTCCATCGCGTCCGCACGGCCGCCTTGGCCGTGCTCCCTTGCCGATGCTGGCACGAAGACCGTCGCCGCCGCCACCGTCCCCGCCAGCATCTCCGGCCACGCCGGCCCCTCACCGGCTTGCGCCCACGCTGTTGCGGCCCTGACCCAGGCCTGGGTCGACGCCGCCGCCAGCTCTGCCTCGGCCTGGTTCCGATCCCGCCAGGCCAGGCCCTCGGCGTTGGCCGGGTCCAGGCCGAGGTCCGGATCCACCGACACCTCGTCCTCATTCTCACCCCGGTCAGCGGTGCCAGATCAACTCCTCCAGAACGCGGCGCCCTCGGCGGACGCGGCGTCCGCCGCCGCCAGCGCCAGCGAAAACGGCGACCTGAAGCACAAGACAAAAATGATTACGCCAGGTCGAGTAGGGCCGCTCGGCAACTCGGCTCGAACACAAAAATCACTTACCCTAGCACCACCAGAACTTCGGGCCTCGCTGCCCTCTCCTGTGGAGCGTCGCGCCTCCTCTTGGTGGGCGGCTTCGCGCCTCCGGCCGGGTCCGCCGCGCGCTTCGTGGACGGGGCCCGCAGCGGGGCGATATCCTTCCCGT
>NC_057806.1:376095344-376111782 GCF_018294505.1 Triticum aestivum | reverse complement strand
GGCCACGCCGCCGCCTCCTCCACCCGGCGCCGCTGCGTTAATAGCTCGCATCAACATTTCTGAAGCCATCCCACGACCGGCAACTCAAAGAGTGTAAACAAGGCTCACCTGCTCCGCGCCCAGCGCCCGTATCGGCAGCCGCCGCCTCCCCTCCGTCTTGGGCATCGGGCTCCTCCGAGGCATCCTACATTACCTACGCCCGCGCCCGGTCATAAGGATGCTGGATGGCATTCAGAAGCACCTCTCACGTCGCATCGGGAAGAACAAGAAGAAAAGCAGCAGCGAAGTATGGAGACCAGGGACTCACCAACGGTTCCGGGTTCGCACGGCTGTACGGGGCCTTCCCGAACGCCCAGTCAGCCCCCAAGTTGGCCTTAGAGATGTCATTAACCCAGCGCGCGACTTGGTCTGCCGCCAGCCACGTGTTCGCCATGCGGTCGGGATCTTGGAGGCCGGCCATCTAGCCGATGAGGTGGTTGCGCCGCTGCAGCGGTAGCACCTGCCGGACGATGAAGGCGGTGATGAGGTCGGTGTCGGTGAGCCCCTCCTGCTCCTTCATCACTGACACTCGCTCGCACAAGTTGAGCACCTCCTGCGACGGGTGCTTGGGGTAGTACCCCCAGTTCAGCTTTCCCCACAGCGGCGAGTTGATGAACGGCGGGAGGTTGATGCGGTCCTCGCCAAGACTGCGGACGTAGAAAAAGAAATTCTGTCATTTCTTGGCAGAGTCCTCCAGCGGCATCTTTGGGCAGTCGGCGCCCAACCGCTTGGTGATGACGGCCGCCCCGCACTCGAACATCTCTCCGGCCTTCGGCCCCTGCTGCTTCAGAGAGAAGAAGCGCACCCAGAGGTCGATCGAAGGCTCGACCCCCAGGTACCCCTTGCAGAGGGTGACGAAGCCGGACAGCTGCATGATCGTGCCGGCGCCAAGATGGTGGGGCTGAAGCCCGAAGAACTCCAGAAACTCACGGAAGAAGCCGCTCGCGGGCAGCCCGAACCCACGCTTGAAGTGCGGCAGGAAGACCACCCGCTCCTAACCTCTGGGTCGTGGCTCCCGCTCGCCTTGCGAGAGGCGCGCCTCGACCTCCTCCGCCCTCGGCATGCGCCTGGTGTCGCGGAGGTAGGCGATGTCGTCAAGGGTGACGGTCGAGCCCATCCACAACCCTGACGGCAGCGCCATCACCTCGCGTGCGAAGAAGAAGAAGGAGAGGGAAAGGAAGATGACAAGAAAGCTCTGCTCGGGACGGCGGGCGTCACAGCCAGCGGCGACCATCGGAAGTAGAGGGAGGAAGAAGAGGCAGGGGAGCGCGAGCGTGAATGATCTCCGCCGCCCCCCTCGCCCCCAATTTATAGGCCACGATTCGAAACGTGGGAAGTGGGATCGTTTGCCCTCGCCCCTCCCACTTCCCCGCAATAAGTGCGCACATACGCATGCAATAACTGCCTGGAAAATGGCAACCGACCTACGGACGCCGCAATAAATCCGCACGCGTGGGCCGAGGGCATGCAGCGGCAGGCCCCAGGGCGCCGCCCCGTCCTATCATGCGCGTGGCCTGTCGGGCCCTTCTGGCTCCCATGCACCACCTGGCGGCCGCGTGAAGCCTGAAAGATTGCCCAAGATTCGCCGAACTCCTCGGTTTCCCGACACGACCAAGATGCCACGATCTGTCTTCCGGAAGCCGGCACACAGTGGGTGTTGCCAGACCCGGCGGTCACCAAGTTTGCCTCTGCAAAAGGGGGAGAAACTGCAAAGGCCCACCCATCTGAAGACGGCGGACCTTCACATCTTCGGGGACTACTATCGAGGGATGAACCCCAGGCAGGCAACGGAACCCGGATCCTTTTCAAAAACAACGGGGCCTGCATCGCCCCTCAATCCAGCCTGACCTCGGCCGAGTTTCTCGACTCGTCCGGGTCGCTCAACCCGGCCAAGCAGGCCGACCCGGCCAGACTCCTCGACTCGGCCCCAACAACCAAGCTCAAGACTTCTCCAGCAAGCCAGCACCGCCCTTGGCGTGTTCCCCAAACCCGGCCAAGGGTCAGCGGCCGTCCCATCCTAGCCGTACGATGGGACGATTCTCCGCCAGCTAATGATCAAAGCCACAGTACCCCGCCCATGCCTCTGGTCAGCTGGACGAGGCAATAGTGCCCTCCACCTACCCGCTGACTAGGGCTGGCATGGCTACAGTGCCCTATGCCTACCTATTGACTAGGCCTGGCGTGGAAGTAGTGCCCCGACGTGACCTATGATGCCAACAGGCGGCGACCTGACGGAGCGCCACCGTAGCCGACTCAACCCGGCCATGCCCTGACGATCGACAAGATGGCACACAATGCCCCCTAGGCGCATGGGGCCTGCGCCTGGAGAACCCGGCGAGCCCTGGTACCCGGCGGGTCCCAGCACCGGGTTCCCGGATACTAACAAACGGCCCTACGGCCTTGTAATATTACCCTTGTACCCCTGGGGGGTTGACCTATAAAACCTCCCAGGAGCCCCCATGCATACAGGCAGCTCGCTTCATTCACACAATCGATCACACACACACCTAGCAAAGCAACACCAGAGGAGAGGGAGCAGCCTAAGCCTTGGCCAGACCTCCTTCTTCCTCCATACAGCTCTAGGAGCAACTCTGTACTATTACATATAAACCACACTCGGCAGGACTAGGGGTGTTATCTCTCCGGAGAGCCCCGAACCTGGGTATGTCTTGCGTCCCGCGCTCGCTCATGTCGACCTCGCCTCTGGAGCCCACCAGTGCCCTCGAGCCTCCTCCTATATTTAGCCATCCCTTGGCATCTTCCGTGCGCCAACCACGACAGTTCCAACCCAAACACCCCCGTACTACCTACGTGGGGGCTGAAGCCGATGACTGGCCAACTCTCAGATTTAATAAAACGGCCGCACATGAGGAAAAATTTTAAACGAACAACAAGCATTGTATTACATATCAGCTTCATTTCATAATACAGGACGGGATAACATAAATGTCTTCATTCAAAGATAACGTCTTTTGCACACTGGCCCTCTACAATGCGGATCCCTTCAGGACATCATCAAAATACCGCTCGGGCGTGCAGTGCTCCTTCCCCGCAGGCGGTCCCTCGGCCACGAGCTTGACAGCGTCCATCTTCGCCCACTGAACCTTTACACGGGAGAAGGACATCTGCGCACCTTCGATGCAGACCGGCTGCTTGATGGCATCAAGCCGAGGGCAGGTGTCGACCAGCCGCTTCACGAGCCGAAGTAGCTACTGGGTATGGCGTCAGCAAGCCATAGACAGATTATCAAATCCTTCATGGCCAGTTCGGCCACCCTATGCAGTTTGGTCAACTGTTTCAGCTGATCGCTAAAGGGCACCGGATGCTCTGGTGCAAGGTATTGCGACCAGAACAGCTTCTCTGTCGAGCTCCCCTCTTCGGCTCGAAAGAACTCCGCAGCATCGGCAACACTGCGCGGCAGGTCCACAAACGCCCTGGAGAACTCCAAATCCGGGTCAGTAAGAGGTACCTTCTCTTCACATATTTGCTTTGCATAATAAAGGCCTTACCCGCCACGATTTTCCTGGCCTCCTGGATTTCTTGGAGGGTGCCCTGGGCCTCAACCCGGGCCTCTTATGCGCTTTGGCGGGCCTTGGCAAGTTCAGACTCTTGGTCCGCACTCTTGCGCTCCAAGGACTCGCACTTCTTTACGGCGTCTTGGAGCTCCTGCTGGACCTCCTCGACCCTCGCCTCGTGTTTTTCGCGAGCGGCCTGTTCCTTGGCCTCTCTCTCCTGGGCCTCGGCCAGCGCCTTCTTGAGGGTCTCCACCTCGGTCGCAGCTCCTACAAAATATCATGATAGCATGATCAACACAAACAATTCATATCTTTCTACATCGGAATAGGCCATTGCATACCTTGCTGGTCCTCTAGTTGTTTTTTCATACGGCCGAGCTCTTCCTTGGCCTGCTCCAGACTCTGCTTCAGTTTGGAGACTTCGGCAGAATGGGAGGTCGCAGCCAGCATCGACACCTGCTTATTCACATAGACATGTATGGTTAGTCTCCTACGAAAATTATTTGATCCTCTATCCGGCTTCTCTTTTCGAGCACCGGACAGTGTCTCAGGGGCTACTGTCTATACTATGACATTCTTTTTGCATAATTACATCACATACCTCAAAGCCTATTAGAAGGCTGGCGCAGGCTTTGGTCAGTCCGCTCTTAGCGGACTAAACCCTCTCAACCACTGTGCCCATGAGGATACAGTGTTCCTCAACAATGGAAGCACTTTGCAGCGCTTCCAGTAGAGTACCCGGTGCCTCTGGATGGACAGAGGTCACCGGTGGAATAGGTGCACCTCCTTCTTTCGAAGGAGGCTGCTTGCCTGATTCCGGAGCCATATGGGCCTCCGGAATAGTTTTCGGCTAGGGGCCAAATTGGATATGGCCCCCGTCGCCAGTCTTCGGGGGGGATTTTCTCCCCATGTGTCCGGCGGCCGAGGTATCACCCTCTGGCGCCACCCTGACGGCCTCCTGTACCTCTCCCTAGCCTGGGAAGGTCCTTCGGGACAACACCTCGGCGTCATCCGTGGCCTTGGGAGAGGAGGCCGTCGGAAGTGACCCACTGTCCATCACCTTTGGATCCAGCGAATTCCCCGAAGACGAGAATCGCTGGGGGCGGGTGTGGGCCGGACTACAGTGCATGATTCAACATATTAAAACCATGAAGTAAAAAAGTGGGATATATGTGTGTATGAGTGCTTTTGAGTACTTATGATTCAGCCAGGGGCTTTTCCCTGGGACGCCACTCGGAGCTGATGGCAGTGTCCAACGTGGAGTTATCTGTGAGGGAGACCTTCCCCTTCTTGGACGTCTCTGCCTCCAGATCTATGGAGTCCGTCCTCTTCTTCCTCCCCCCCCCCCTCAGGGGAGAGTTGCTTTCTTCCTCCCCTCGTCGTCCTTGGTGGCAGGGGAGGAGTGGGTTTCGGTGTCTTCGGACGTCACGTCCGAAGTACCTTTACGACAGAGGCCGCTTCTTCCCGCCGGGCCCTTCTTCTAGGCCTTCTTCTCCGACGCCTGATAGGGCGCCGGAACCAGCATCTTCGTCAGAAGTGGGATTGCTGGGTTTTCCGGTAACGGAGCCGGACACTGGATCCGCGCCGCCTTCCTTGTCCAACCCTGGAAAGACACATAGGAAGCTTAGACATCTTCCTTGAATGTACAGGTGAAGGATACACCTTGAAATACGAAAAACTTACCGAACTGACGGGATGGGTTAGGTTGTACCCATGGTCCTCGGTCGTCTTCGGCCACGTCTCATTGGCCTTAAAAAGCACCTTCCAGATGCCTTCATGTGTAACGTCGAAGAACTATTGCAGGGTCTGGTGCTTGGCCGGATCGAACTCCCACAAATTGCAAGTCTGGCTTTGGCAAGGAAGGATCCAGCGAAAAAGCATCACCTGGATCACATTGACAAGCTTGATGTTCTTGTCCACCATGCTCTTGATGCGCATCTGCAGCGCGGACACCTCGTCCAATGACACCTAGTCCAGGCCCTTTTCCATCCAGGAGGTGAGCCGCATTGGGGCCCCGGACTTGAATCCGGGAGCCGCGGCCTAGGTGGTGTCGTGGGGCTCTGTGACGTAGAACCACTGCTTCTGCCACCCTTAGACGGTCTCCACAAAGGTGCCTTTGGGCCATGAGACGTTGGACATCTTAGGGCATGTACAATGGTGGCATATGGATACAGATGCCCCATGACAAAAAGTAATTTGAAGCATCTATGTTGATTTGTTCTCCCCAATGCAAGCTAGTACTAGTATGCCTCATCAAAGAATAGAAAGTGACTTTGACTACACATGCATCCCTAATCTTTGCTTAAAGTTTTCCAACTTTATGCATCGGATCACACTTTTTCTCTCCAAGCACCCGCCTCCTGCAGAGGATCCCGCTTCTCCATCTGACCTACTTTTTCTATCATCCGGTCCTACATGGAATATGAGGCATCACCCTGGGGCTGTGCATTGGGCATGCCCTTACTCACCATAGCACCTCCGCACTCTGCGTGTTGACCGCCCACCATCTTCGGCTTCACATTGAAGGTCTCCAGCCACAATCTGGAGTGGGGTGGGATGCGGAGGAAGAACTCACACACGATAATGAATGCCGAGATGTTGAGGAAGGAGTTTGGTGCCAGATCATGGAAATCTAGCCTATAGTAGAACATGAGTCAGCGGACGAATGGGTGGAGAGGAAATCCCAGCCCGCGGACGAAGTGGGGGATGAATACCACCCTCTCATGAGGCTCCAGGGTGGGGACGATCTGCCCCTTGGCCGAAAGCCGGTGGGCGATTTCTTGCGCCAAGTATCTCGCCTCCCGGAGCTTCGTGATGTCCTTCTCCGTGACGGAGGAAGCCATCCACTTGCCCTGCGCTCCAGATCCGGACATGGTCGGAGTGCTTTTTGGAGGCGGAAAGGATGGAAGCTTGGGCGCTGGAGCTCGAGAACGGATGGTCAGAGAGGAAGAAGGCGTGGGTGAAATAATGGATCTTTATCCTCTTATAAAGGCAGCGAATGTCAAGCGCCTCCCACTCGCCTTAATACTCCCCTATTCCCCAAGGGTCGTATGGGTGGCGCGGTTGGATTACCCACACCCGTATTGATGAGAATCCTTCGTGATGTCCTTCTCCGTGACGGAGGAAGCCATCCACTTGCCCTGCGCTCCAGATCCGGACATGGTCGGAGTGCTTTTTGGAGGCCGAAAGGATAGAAGCTTGGGCGCTGGAGCTCGATAACGGATGGGTAGAGAGGAAGAAGGCGTGGGTGAAAGAATAGATCTTTATCCTCTTATAAAGGCAGCGAATGTCAAGCGCCTCCCCACTCGCCTTAATACTCCCCTATTCCCCAAGGGTCGTACGGGCGGCGCGGTTGGATTACCCACGCCCGTATTGATGAGAATCCCGCAATAAGGGGACACGATCTCTGCTTCGACAAGACGTGCCAATGAAGACCGCATCTCGAAACATGGCGTCTCTCTACAAAAGTTGTCAGTGGATGGGACCCGTGAAATATTATACTCTCTACGGTTGTGTGTGGTACTTGTTTTGCAGAGCTGAACACATTTTTTGTGTTCAGGGACTACTTTGGAGTATTCGGAGGAGGAACCCGCCTTGCAATGCCGAAGACAATCTGCGCAGCAGACACATCGTCATTGAAGCCTCGTTCAGGGGCTACTGAGGGAGTCCTGGATTAAGGGGTCCTCGGGCGTCCGGCCTATGTGACGTGGGCGGACTAATGTGCCACGAAGATACAAGATAGAAGACTTCCTCCCATGTCCGGATGGGACTCCTTTGCGTGGATGGCAAGCTTAGCGTTCGGATATGAAGATTCCTTCCTCTGTAAACCTACCCTGTACAACCCTAGGCCCCTCCGCTGTCTATATAAACCGGAGGGTTTAGTCCGTAGAGGCAATCACAATCATACAGGTTAGACATCTGGGGTTTAGCCATTACGATCTCGTGGTAGATCAACTCTTGTAACCCTCATATTCATCAAGATCAATCAAGCAGGAAGTAGGGTATTGCCTCCATCAAGAGGGCCCGAACCTGGGTAAACATTGTGTCCCCCGTCTCATGTTACCATCGACCTTAGACGCATAGTTCGGGACCCCCTACCCGAGATCCTCCGGTTTTGACACCGACAGCCACCACCACTAAAAGAACACGGAGGCACTTCAGGAAGGGATAGAGGCTTCACAACCCAAACCCAAAAAAATTGTCTGAGAATAACCCTTGTCGAAGAACAAGCAACGTCTCATGAGTCCTCATTATAAGTACGAGGAAGAAGAGTAGGACTCCGTCGACGACTTAGACACCTTCAACCTTCACCTCCACTTCACAAAACATCGATGAAGTGATGTTTCTAACAAGTGTCCCATGTGCTACCTTGTATGCTTAATATGTGTATTATGAGCTATGTTTAATACGTGTTGTATTTGAACCATGTCATATGTCCGATGTTGTATGAACTATGTTTTGTGTTAAGTTTAACTACATCTAATGCCATGCACAATGCATGGAAATGGGGAGGAGAAAAGGGGTTGTTGTTGGAGGGGGTGTTTTTTTGGACACACTCAGGAGAAAATATATAATTGCCCTTGGAGATGCCATAAGGGCTACTATGCTTGGCTCTTAGCACAATATCAAATGTAAAATGTTGAGGTGACATTAAAGAAGAGAGAGCAGGAATGTACAATGGTTGGGATATGTCTCTTAGCTCATTTCCCTATGCAATGTAATTAATGCAGTGATATGGTATGGCTTATCTCTATTTTTCCACTCCTTCCCTTCTCTCGGCAACTAGGCCACAAGGTTGGGATGAAAATACGATACCTAAACCAATTAAATGAAATATCACTTACATACAACAACTAAGCCACAATGCATTGTGGCAATTGTCTTTGAAAATCCACTACCTATGATAGCGTGTTAAGAGACAACACACTTGGAAGTGCCCTAAAGATTGCAAGAAGAATTGAAATTTCAAAAGTAAGTAACAAGTACTGATGTCGTGGTTCACTCGCCTCACCTAGAAAAGGAGGAACAAGAATGGCATAATTAAGCATAGTCATAATCAAAGTGGTGTTCAATCAAGAACTCAACAACTCGTCGGGTGTCTCCCCATAAATATCGATGCGAGTGTCATTGCAAATAGGGCATGACAGGTTCACGCCAAGACACGCTTGTTGTGCCATTGATGAAATATGTGGCAATAATCCAAGTTTTTGGTGGCCCCTGCCCATCAGACCATCGTAAGGGCGATGATGCATCTCACAGCTGACAAGGGTTGTTGATTGGACTCGGACTCCATCATCAGTGCCCCTTTCTTCAGTGTGGGAGATGGTTGTCTCGGCCGAAAGTCGCCTGCGCCGAGGGGTCACAAGTGTGAGTTGGGCACACTTATCAGAATCTGAAGCAACTTGGGAGGATTATTATTAGATGGAGAAGTATTACCCAGAGATCATGCATCACCAGACACCTTGAGGGGGTGTGATCTCGGCCTCTTCATCCATTGGCGGATGCAGCGACAAACATCACTATGGGGGAAAGAACAATGAAGATGATGACAATGATCGTGCTAGTATCGAGCGGCATATCGGACATTGTTGGAGCTATGCAGAAGTCAAGGGTGGGGTGGGGGCGTGACCCCCCCCCCAACCTTGGATAAGCTTATGAAGATTTTTTAGAGGATGGTTCATATTAGATTCTTTTTAGACCCTCCTCCCCCAACAGTCTTCCAGTTGGCTTGTCAATGGGCACCATATGATGGAACATGCTGGCTACGGTATCAC
The DNA here is from genome assembly GCF_018294505.1 of Triticum aestivum. Classification (NCBI taxonomy): domain Eukaryota; kingdom Viridiplantae; phylum Streptophyta; class Magnoliopsida; order Poales; family Poaceae; genus Triticum; species Triticum aestivum. Next base: position 376,102,454 of record NC_057806.1, on the reverse strand, counting down.
TCGTATTTCATACACGGTTGACTGTTAAAAAGGAGAAACGAAGCCATTATATAGCAACGATCGAGGGCTGGAGCTATAGTGAGACATCACCATTTGGGGTACGAGCCATTCATGTAAGAGGGAACGATGATGGGGGCATAAGAGGAGCGTGACGTCCGCATTTGTGGAAGGATTTGTTGGCGGAAGAAAAGAGGAAGGGCGTTTACTATTCTCTTCAGTTACAAGGATTTCAGGTTACAAGGCCAATTCGATCTTGATGTACGAGAAGAAGGGGATATAGATGCAAATCAGATTCTACTTGTTGTTAAGTCACATGAGAACACCTTTGCTCATTTTTGCTCGTTGGAACCAAAACTGCTTGCACCGTGCCACTGTGATACCATTTTACTCCAGCATATTCTGATAGTACAATTGTTTGTGCAGGATGAGGACATTTGGCTCCTATCGGTAGATGCACTGGAAATCCTATCCGACAATGGATGCATCATGATTCATTCTAAAATTAACATTTAATGAAATATATAGAGGTAGTGATTGAATAAATAGGGCTACATGGTATTGTACGCGACCCATATCACCAGCGGTACAACCTCACTATGTATGGTTGGCTCACTCATCAATGCTCCCTCAAGATGGAAATGTTAATTGAGCATGGATTTTTAGGTCTTCAACTTGCCTAGCAAAATATGTGCAATATGCCAAAAACTTATATGTTTACAAACTTCATTCAGTGATGAATCTAAAGATATAGTTTTTGTAGAACATGCTCCCTCCTTTTCAGTTTATTAGGCTTGTGTGTATTCTTATATTAATAATTCAACCATCATAAGTACATAGTACAAGTTATACATCACACAAAATATATGATTAGAAACTAAAAATGGTACGAATTCTAGGATACATAATTTGTATTACATTGGTCAAATTGTCACTCTTAGGATGCATGTCTGTCTCATAAACCGGAAATGAGGGAGTAACACATATTTCGTTACTCCCTCTAGATGGGTATATAAATCTGACATGAAAACTTAGGTCGTCAATTTAACTAGCAAAACATACGTAATATGCCACAAAAATATGAGTTCAAAAACTACATTCGATGGTGAATCTAAAAAAAATAAATTTACAAACTTCATTCGACAATGAATCTAAAAATATCTTTTTATGACAAACAACATATTTTTCGCTAATCAAATTGAAGACCTAAAAACCTGTGCCCGGCCTATATTTCCATCTAGAGGGACTACTTAAAATGAAGACGTGAAAACTCGTGCCTGACTTATAAACCTGGATTGAGGTTTTGCTATAAAGTCAATGATTCATTCGATGTCGTAGGTTAAAAATATGAACATTGATTTAAAGAGATGTAGACACGTAGTACACTGCAGATTGTGGGGATTAATTATGGCCAACATTTCTTGATCATGCATACAGAAATTTGATTTACCGAAAAAGCTAGTATTTGATTACTTTTTCCATATTATCGTGATATGAAAAAAATGTATCAATCCATGCTTTGAGCTTGAAACTATGGACTATTTCAATACTAATCAAAATGGTTCGTATTTGCCAAGTTTTTGACATGTTAAAAATCCATAAAAATATTGTTGGATGTTGTGATATAAATATGAATTTCTAAAATTACTTGAAAAAAATGGAAAGTGTAGTGGGTGATCTATGTTTCAAATGGTCCATATTTGCCAAATTTTGACATGCTAAAATCCACTAAATTGTATTGCAATGATGAGACATAAATATGAATTTTGAAAGTTAATAGGAAATATAAAATCAAACGAAATGTGTAGTGGATGGTTACTGTTTGAAATGGATGCAAGCAATGTTAGTAACACTTATTATTTGAGTTAAATGGTAATAAAAATGTATTATTGTGTGCAGACTATAGTTGAAGAACCGAAATTCAAAATGCAATTGTGGGGAAAATGTCCACATGGAGTGTAGGTCCGGGTCATCAAGTTGGATGGCCCATGCCATCAATAATATGGTTTGACGGAATATGGAACTATATACAATCAATAATTCCCCCGCAAAAAGGCATACAATTAATAATTGAAATATAACAACAAAAATCCATCAACACTAGTCGTGAACACACGCCTTGTTGCGTCTCTCTTCTTTTGGGGATTGTGCGTTTATTGTTGGCCGACACTTGATCTTTGTTGGGAAGACACAATTTTGTGGTTTGTATCTTTTTTCTTTCTTTTTGAAAATTTGATGAGAGCATGAGCGTTAGGAGCGCTACAGGGCCTGCTTTTTTTTGTTTATTGTTGGCTGACAATTGATCTTTTTTGGATTTTCTTGGGGTGCCTTAGTCGTGTCGAGCTAGGAGCGTTTCTCTTGGTAGCATTGGTCTTTTCTCTATGAAATTTGATGAAGAGAGTAGTGTTAGGAGTGTTATTTGGGCTATAGATATTCGAAACTAACATGTCAAAGATTTGGTTGCAACATATCCCCGTATGCGCAGGCCATGAATGAAACCATGTACCAAGGGCCGGTGAAACTCTTACCACACGCTAATAGTGAAATGGGTCGAAGACAAAAAAACATAGGCAACAAAGTGGAACCACCAGCCTTCCAAGCACAGAACAAGGGCAACACTGATAGATTTGTAAGAAAAGAATAACAAAATATTGTCTGGTTGACGTTCACTAGAAGAGGGTGGCATTTCGAACGTTTTTGCTTGAAGAAACTGCATCAAAACGAAAATGGACCCCTCCCGATGAACGTTCGCCAGCTAACAAGGTCCAAGAATAATGAAACATAGGATGACAAAACGGACCCACCAATCTTCGCAACCAGGGAGCAAGGACATCACTTCCCTTTTAGGGAGCTTAATCTGTAAACATACCTCAATTTTGCACTTTCCGCCTTGAAAGTAGATAATTGGCTAACTAACAATTGAAGTACATTGATCCAACTTTGCCTTTTCGCAATGGTACCACAACGATTAATTGCAATCGTGCATTTTCGCAACCGTGTGTCCTCGGGGTTTTTTTTCGTTTGAAAGGCATATTTGAGGACAAGATCAAAATACGTGTGTACCAAAACATGTTTTTTTTACTGCAATGTACCAAAACATGTTAGTAGAGTATTGCAAAAAGGCACACTCGATTGACTAATAAACCTAGCATAACCATTCACGATGGGAATGGGCCGACCCGGACTTGGCCTTGGTCTCGGCCCTGTGGCCCCAAGGTCAATATGTGAGGCCATGGGTCGGCCCATTTCATCAAAAGTTTGTGGCCTCACTGACCCGTTGGGTACAAAACGGATTCACACTTACATCTAGCAGGGCGGGTAGTCTACAGTACTACCAAAAAACTTTCTGAACCATACTGCTTGAATACTACTACCGGACATTAGTCAATAGTAAGTATTTTAAATAGATATATAATTTTGGATGTCAGGTGCGTAGGTCCTGTCTTGTCTTCCGGTGGAGTGGGCTACAGTAGGCTGGGCATTCAGAATACGAACGATAAAGCTCTAATGCATTCAGTAAGCTACTCAGGGAAAATAATCTCGCAGTGCATTCAGCTGGCTGCTCACAGATTGGACTTTGCCTATGTAAAAAAATGCTTTAGGCAGGACTGGCCACGGTAGCTCCGTTGGTGAATGCAATTAACTTACACAGTATGTCTGTATGGTATCTACTGCCGTACCAGAACGGGTCGACCCGTCTGACCCATCGGGTCGCATGGTGCCGGCTCCACTGACCCATATATCTTTGAACGAAATTACTGTTCTGACCTTGTCAACGTTTATAGTCACAAATTAAACTCGACGCGAAAGTATTTTACGATTTGACCCTTTTAGAAATGCCAGAGCCCGCGGCATTTCCACCCAACATAGAAATGCCGAGCAAGCTAGCGTTCCCTGCCAACAAGGAAACGCCGAGGCAGCTAGCGCTTCTGCTTTGGCCCACAGTCAGTATGAACCCGTTGTTTTCGCTGACGTGGCACGCGTGAAACGCCAAGGTCCTTGGCGTTTCTAAACTGGATTAAGTAACGCGCGCGGGCCGCGGGGGCCTAACCCAGCCCACTCGCAGTCGCAGCCCCGGTCGAGCAGTTCTTACAGGACGAACTGGCGGCCGCCCCCTCCCTCTTCTTCATCAAATCTCCCCCAGATCTGCTATTTTGATCATCAAAACGAGTAGATCGGAGCATCCCCGAGTTGCTTGAGGTATTCTCTTCCCAATCCTCCATTTTTTTCAGTCAGGATTGGCTATTGTAGATGCATTTTTCAAACATGGTGGAACCCTAAGATGAGTTATTAGTGATTTATTTGATGAATATTTTGGTTACATTATGTTTAGAAAGAAGACATATACTCCTTGTGTTTAAGTATTCTTAGTTAACTTGTTTAGTATTGGATTTAGAGAGAGACCATTTTTGGATTAGGTTGAACCTATTATTTGTTAATAATTAGTTGTGATAGATTCTTTAGGATAAAATAGGTTGAAAAGAATTGGTGTTGGTAATGTCGTTCGTGATTTGTATCTTTGGGATAATTTGTAGTAGTTCTCACACGATTTTGTATATGATGCGGTCATAATTTTAAGCATATATCATAACAAATCCATTGACCTTATTTTGTAGGATGTTTGAGCCGGATAAATATCCTGGCCTTGATGATTATTACGAGGAGAAGCATCGTGCTGTGCTAGTGGAAAGAGGGGAGGTAATTATGTATCTACATTGTTGATTCTCATATTGTGAGTAGTTTAGAGAAGTATATAAATTATGCATGTGTTATTTGTAGGTTCCTCCAGTACTTCGTTTGAGAGGCCACAACCCACGTGAGTCCTTGAGGTATGACCGTCGCTACGAGTCTTATTTTAGAAGAATGGATCTTCTCCAGTTTGTGCTCAACTTTAAAGGCACACCACCATGACTGAACTCGACGGCCATTACCGCCCTTACGGACCGTTGGAGGCCGGAGACGCACTCTTTTAACCTTGCTCTTGGTGAGATGACCGTCACTTTGGAGGATATTGCGATGATCTCCGGTCTTCCGATCGAGGGCAGGGCTCTTACCGGGAAGGTGAGGTCTGAGGGGTGGCGACAAAGGGTTGCAGGTTTGGTTGGTGTTGAACCTCCCCCGTGGATTCATGAAACAAAGAAGGATCCTAGGCCATCTGGTGCTTTGTTCTCGTGGCTACAAGAACATGTTTACGAGTGCCCAGAGAATGCCAGTCCGGCTGTTGTGGAGAGATACACCAGGGCTTACTTATGGAATCTTTTGACCCAAGTGGTGTTTCCTGACGGCACGGGAGACACAGCCTCGTGGATGTTCTTGGACCCTCTTCATAACTGGGATGTTAAGTGGAGTTGGGGGTCGGCGGCACTAGCCTTCTTGTACCGTCAGGTAATGATAATTTGATGCATTCTCATTATATGAAAGAGATTTTTGCATGTGATTGTTTAATGTGTGTACAAATGTGCAGTTGGGCGGAGCATGTATGAGGAGTAAGCCGAAATCTTGTCTTGGTGGTTTTGTTTGGGCCCTAAAGATTTGGATGTGGGAGCGTATCCCTGTGGGCCGTAACTTCACCATTGCTCCGAAAGAACCTTGGGAGTGGCCTTTTATAATACCCCGAGAATCATGCTACAGTAATCCCATGCTAATGGCCATGTCATCATGATCAGCATAGTTAAATTACCATAGAAAATAATTCAACTCCGAAACCCTAGTCAAGTTCAAGATTCAAATTGTATGTGAAATTTAAAGTTTCACAAACATGTCCGAAAAATAGTTCATGTTTTAGAAAATATTCCATACATATTTGTCATGATGAAGCCAACCTCATTTGGATTCCAAAAATGCCCTTGGGGATTATTAAATTGGATCAGCAGCAAAATATTTGACATTTTCAATTATTAACAATATTTAAACATTTCCAAATGCTCTGAAACTTTGTGTGAAACACGCCAATATTATGCTAGGTTTATGTGCAAGTTTTCACATTTAACAAAAATCAAATATTAGTAGAACCAAAATACAAATCAGAGGAGAAAATTACAAAACAAAAAAGTAATAATAAAAGGAAAAGGGAATAGCCGGGGCACTGTGCCCTTGGCCCATCACTTCTACTGCTCCAGGCCTAGCCCACCCCGCAGCCATCTTCAACCTTCTGTTCACAGATGGCTCGGTGGCCGCCGTTCGCTCGTACACGCCGCGGATCCTCCACGCGTCGTGCATCCGCTGCCTCCCCGCGTGGATAAGAGCACCTCCTCTCTCCCCCACAAACCCTAAATCCCCATCACCCCAGTTTCCCCTCTCGTTCCTTTTTCGGAAGAGAGCCTAGCACTGCGTCGCCACGCCGTCGTCATGGTCGCGACCATCGTCCACCATGAGCCACAAAGGGAAGTCCAGGAGGTGAGCACCGTCGTCCTCGACACTGGAGCAGAAGGAGCTGGACCACAGAGCATCAACGCCGACGCCAACTACGTCTTCTTCCTCGGATTGCCGTCGCCGTTCTTCGTCGATCCACGGCCATCACTACCTCACCGTCTCCCCCGAGCTCTCTCGGCTTCCCCGAGGTCGCCATTGGAACCACTGTGAGCTACTCATTCCGTTCGCCTCCTTTCCCCCTTAGATTCGTGCTGCTTACGCCGTTGATTCACCGAGCACCGTTTACGCGTACACTTGTGCCCGCTGCTCTTTTGCTCGATGTTGCTGCTCTACCACTGCCTGTTGCCGCTGCTGCTACTATCTGCTGATGCCCCGCCGTCGTCCACGCAGCGCCCCCTGGCTGCGCACCCACGCCCTTCGATCGCGCTCACGGCGAGCCCCCAAGCGCGCCCGCCTGCGCCATGCTCACCTGCTGCTCTGCTGCCACTACTGATACTTCTTGTTGCTGCCGCCGCGCACCGCGCTTGTCCGATGCGGCCAGTCACGCCCTGGCCACCCCCACACCTCCCTCGTGCGCCCCGCAGCCGCTCTGCACTCCATCTGCTGCGAACTGCTGCAGCCGCCGCTGCGCGCTCGCCTCCGACCGCCAACGCTCGCCTGCCATGCACGCACCGCCCTACGCCGGTGCTGCCCTCCGCCGGCGCCGCTCGCTGCTTCGGTCGCCCTCTGCCGCGTGCTCCC
>NC_057806.1:376094058-376094886 GCF_018294505.1 Triticum aestivum | reverse complement strand
CTCCGGCCGGCCGCGCTCGCCACACCGCCTACCGCTGGCCGCCGCCCGCGCCTAGTCCTGACCAGCCTCGCCGGCCCTGCTGCCCGCTGCTGCGCCGACCATGGCCGTGTGCCTGAGCGCCCATGTGTGTTGTGTGTGCGTGTGTGTGTGGCTCAGCTGAGCCATTGTTTAGTGAGGCCACCCCTTTTAGTTAGTGCTAACTAGTTTTAGATAGTTTAATTAAGACCTAATTTGCCTAATGATCCTATGGCCGAAGGGCCCCACTATTAGTTAAACAAAAATGATTGTTATAATAAAGCCAGAGTCAATGACAAGTGGGGCCTAACACTATTCACCTTTTGACCAGTCAAATGTTGACTGGGTCAACTCTGCTGACTGGACCACTCCTGGACCCCACTGGTCATACACTCAGGCTAGTATAGAGCTAGGTGACAAATGTTTATTCTGTTTTAATTCAAATTAATAATAAACCAAAAAACATTAAACTTTAGAAATTAGAAATTAATAGAAAATAAACCGTAGCTCGGATGAAAAAAGTTTATACATGAAAGTTGCTCAGAACAACGAGACGAATCCTGATACGTAGCCCGTTCATCTACCACACATCCCTAGCATAGCGAACACGCAACATTCCCGCTCCGGTTAATCTATCCGAAAACGCGAAACACCGGGAATACTTTCCCGGATGTTTCACCCCTTCGCCTGTATCACCTCCTGTTGCGCTAGGTCACCTCTAGCACCGCGTATTGCCATGTTATGCTTTGTGATGCTTTGATTGCTTTGTTATTTATTGTGCTCCGCCTCCGTTACTTCTTTCCGGTAGACCCC
>NC_057806.1:376073660-376093766 GCF_018294505.1 Triticum aestivum | reverse complement strand
CTATACTGCTTACATTAGAGTAGTGTAGCATGTTACTGCTTTCTGTTAATCATATTCTGATGCATAGCCTGTCATTGTTGTTACAACTGTTGATACCTTACCTGCAAACCTAAATGCTTAGTATAGGATGCTAGTGTTCCATCAATGGCCCTACACTCTTGTCCGTCTGCCATGCTATACTACTCGGCCGTGATCACTTCGGGAGGTGATCACGGGTATATACTTATACATATATACATGCTGTACAGGTGGTGACTAAAGACGGGTCGGCTCATTGAGTACCCGCAAGTGATTCGAATGTGGGGGCTGAAGGGGCAGGTGGCTCCATCCAGGTAGTGGTGGGCCTGGGTTCCCGATGGCCCCCGACTGTTGCTTTGTGGCGGAGCGACAGGGCAGGTTGAGGCCACCTAGGAGAGAGGTGGGCCTGGCCCTGGTCGGCGTCCGTGGTTATTCCAAAATAACACACTTAACGAGATCTTGGTATTTGATCTGAGTCTGGCCACTGGCCTATACGCACTAACCATCTACGCGGGGACAGTTATTGGCAGTCGACGTCGTGGTATCAGCCGAAGCCTTCATGACGTCAGCGACTAAGCGGCGCACGCGCCGGATTGGACTGGAACGTCTGCTAGGCTAGGTCTGCTTCCGGCCACCCTCGCAATGTGCAGGTGTGCAATGGGCGATGGGCCCAGACCCCTGCGCCGTAGGATTTAGACCGGCGTGCTGACCTCTCTGTTGTGCCTAGGTAGGGCTACGACGTGTTGATCTTCCGAGGCCGGGCATGACCCAGAAAAGTGTGTCCGGCCAAATGGGATCGAGCGTGTTGGGTTATGTGGTGCACCCCTGCAGGGAAGTTAATCTATTCGAATAGCCATGATCTTCGGTAACAGGACGACTTGGAGTTGTACCTTGACCTTATGACAACTAGAACCGGATACTTAATAAAACACACCCTTCCAAGTGCCAGATACAATCCGGTGGTCGCTCTCTAACAGGGCGACGAGGAGAGGATCGCCGGGTAGGTTTATGCTACACGATGCTACTTGGTGAACTTGCTATCTACTCTCTTCTACATGCTGCAAGATGGAGGTGGCCAGAAGCGTAGTCTTCGACAAGACTAGCTATCCCCCTCTTATTCCGGCATTCTGTAGTTCAGTCCACATATGATACCTTTATTCCATTTGATACTAATGCATACATATGTAGTGTAGCTCCTTGCTTGCGAGTACTTTGGATGAGTACTCACGGTTGCTTTGCTCCCTCTTTTCCCCTTTCCTATACCCGATTGTTGCGACCAGACGATGGAGCCCAGGAGCCAGACGTCACTGTCGATGACGACTACTACTACTCGGGAGGTGCCTACTACTACGTGCAGCCCGCTGACGACGACCAGGAGTAGTTTAGGAGGATCCCAGGCGGGAGGCCTGCGCCTCTTTTGATATGTATCCCAGTTTGTGCTAGCGATCTTATGGCATCTTGTTTAACTTATGTCTGTACTCAGATATTGTTGCTTCCGCTGACTCGTCTATGATCGAGCTCTTGTACGTATTCGAGCCTTCGAGGCCCCTGGCTTGTAATATGATGCTTGTATGACTTATTTTATTTGTAGAGTTGTGTTGTGATATCTTCCCGTGAGTCCCTGATCTTGATCGTACACGTTTGCGTGTATGATTAGTGTACGGTCAAATCGGGGGCGTCACAAGTTGGTATCAGAGCCGACTGCCTGTAGGAATCCCCTTCCACACTCCTTGGCCGAAATCGAGTCTAGACATTATAAAACTTTTTACTAACATGGTTGTGTGTCTTACGGGCCCACGTCGCCATTTGGGTGGTATTAGGATCTTTTACTCCTCGATCTATACTCTGGGACTCTGATCTCCCTACTATTCGGGTTAAATGATTTTGCTAAAAGGACTAATTTTAGGTTCTCGTAAATACTTTCTCCCGGAGAGCCCCTCACTCCAGATGATCGCTTGCTGCACCAGAAGATTCCGAAGATACTCTCCGAGGTTTTCCCGAGACCCTTGTGCCCACCGACTTTACAATCCCCTACCACCGATATACCCTTATGGATAACTACCTACAATTGTCGTTCATACCTTCATTCTCAGTTGCTCTTGTTATTACGAGATGCCCTAAATTGCTCTCTGTTGTTCCAAAAATCCTTTAAGCTTACTGCCTTGCTGTTCTTTGTCACCTGAATACCCCTATGGATAATTCTCGCACTTATCGAGTATCCGTTCATCCCTAGTTGTTCGTATGCTTCATAAGATACTCTGAAATACTATCCGACCTTCTGAGCATCCTCTTCGAACTATTGCTCTGCAAATACTTGTATGCTTACATTATGGGTGCTCCCATATCACTAGCAATATTCACTAGTATCTTTTGAGACTGTCATTTTGATCCTATTGATTCAACATGTGTGCGAATGCACACAATCATCAATCGACCCTTCTAAATTATCTTTCCGGCTCAGACGTCATTTTGGACATGAGCTGGTTCTCGACCAAACAAATTGCCATCGATTATGCCCCTAAGTCTACTCAACTTATCCATCCTTACTCAGAGCGTTTGTTTCTGAGCCCTTAATTTGGAAGTCATAACTCCTTTGCATTTGAGCTTGGATTGGTCAGTTGTTCCATAAACTGATCTCCTTGCATTCCTTCTTCCTCTGGTTGAGTACCAATGCTCACATCAGACCCCTGGTGGACCACGAGATCCTTTGTTGGATTTTATCCGACAATGTCCTTCATATTCTATAAGCTTGTGAGCCTTTCCTCGGATACATACTGATTTTGGTAAATTGTATCCTCTGTTTTCTCAACCATGCTATGCTTTCGAGCTGGTGGTATTCGCGATTGAAGCTTGTGGTATATGTTTCCACGATACCCTGACGGGTTGAACCTATGCCTTCCTTAATATGTGTGAACTCGAAAGTTTTCATGAGTCATACTCTTCTGGTATTTTGCCAGATAAAATTTCAACACTACTACTTCATCGAACGCGAGAAGTGAATGAAATGTTTTGCATTGGAGAAGTGGGAGTCGACCTTGAACTTTGTGTTCATGCCCATGGACACGATGTAGATCTTATCATTAAAGCTTCTCTTAAATTAAATTTTTCCCTTGGTATAAGTTCTTATATCTGGGATCCGGCCTTTTGCAATCGTGGTTTCGACCATATGTTCTTCTTTGACCCCATTTCACGGGCAAGTTTAAGCACTTGTCTTCTGTGGATCAATACACCAGTCTAACCTTTACTTTGATCTTCCGTCGAGTATTACACCATGGTACCTCGATAATATCAAGTACTACCTAACCTCTTATGAGTTCTTCACCAAGTACTACATTCTCACTGATTCCAATTTTTCACGGGCTCTGAGTTATTAAACACTCAAAGACCGATAACTGAACCAAGTCCGCACTACGGTTCAACAACTCTTAGTAATCTTCTTTAAGTACGAGTTTGTACCTGATCACGCCATTCCTAGCCTACTTGGCTATATCATTGTCTTGATGATTTTAACTGTGCTACCTGGTCCTTATTCCCGGAGCACCACTTTCGACGATGAGCTAAGCTTACGTCGATTTTCCTCATCATATCATTTCTCCTTGAATAGCAAGCTTGATTTTGAGTTTGTGTCGTACCCGTGGTTCAAATAATCTCTCACTTCATCATTCGTTTGACTTGATGTCATCATCGATCGATTACATCTTCATGAAATCTCTCGACAAAATTTGTCATGATCATCATCAACATTTTGAATCTTTCCAAAATACCAATCGAATTCATGATGATAAGTACCACCCTCACCCCTTGGTAATATGAGTTACCATTGACAACATCCTTACCTTCGTTCCATCACAAACTTATTCATGTTATGGATGCAACTTGCTATCCAGCTTGTAATAAGTTCTACCTTGGAGTATTACCAGCTTATATATCAAGAAGGTTGTGAGAATTTCACCACCTCTTAAGAAATTCTTGTTACAGTGATGCTTCTCGCCATCACCATTCTTTTCTTGGCCCCGTGTTGAGTGAACTCTGTTGTGGGAATTTGATATCTCTAGCAACCCTATTGTTTTGAAGTGAATGGCCGATAGTTTTGTTATCGAATCACCATTCTAACTTTGCACGTCCTACTTGGTCCATATTTCCAGGTGCATTTTCGTTCAATATTTAATTGTGGAAATCCATCCTTAGGAAATCTTGATGAATTGTCGCCGAGTTCATCAGCCAGCTCCTCATCCTCTCCTTAGTTTACCGATGAAATCTTGTTTTGGAACTCGCTTCCATAGTTCATTGCCCGAGAATCTTATAATGTCATCTCGTCAATTGTGCTACACCTTTTCTTCTCAGGCATCCTAAGTTGGAGGTATCCTGACACTGGTCGAATCCGAACCTCGGTCAGATATGATGGTTGGAACATATCTCCAAGAGTTATAGCATTGGTCTTTATATGACTCGATAATGTGATGTCATGCCTAGCACACCTGATTGGGGGACCTATTGTTATAACTTCCTTTTTAGCAAGGATATCCATTCTTTCATGGGGAAATTGTAAGACTTATTCTATAAGTTGTTCCTGATGGATCCTTTGTGTATCCAAAATCCGACCTTTGCTTGAAAACCATGTCAATGCTATCTCGAAGCATGTCTGTGGTACTCCGATTTTCAACAAGAACATTTGAAGCCCAATGCTAAATGTTTCTTTCTTAATTATCCTAACACCGTTGTATGGGTAATGCCATGAAAATTCTCTCCCATTACCTAAATGGTTTTCTATGTTATATCCTGTCATGGATATCATGCTATGCTTGTCTTTGGGAAGGATATACCCCTGAATTATGTGTTTAAACACATTTTTCCTTTCCATTGTTCTGTTTAACCTAATGATCACATTTTCCTCCATTGGTTTGTTTGACCTTTCTTGTGATCTATATAATCTAAGCAGTAATAATTCACTATTTATGTAAACACCTCGGTGTACAACTCTGTCAGTGAGACCCTGTTTCTACTGGTGATGACATTTCGGTAGCCACCGATGGACGAGAACTTTGCCTATTGGTCCGTCTCGTTTCAATGAGCAGGAAAATGGTTCTCTTCGTCCCTCTCCCTTGGTACCGACGTTGTTGTTGACATATCTAACATGCTACTCTCTGACATGCCTTGCTATCATGACCGTGCAAGATGTCACCGCTCCTACTTTTAACCCACATGGTGGGCCCATAACCCACAGTTCCACAGGATCGAAACCCAACTCTCCTGTTCAACCCTGTTTCTAATGGTTATTCATCATGCTTGGCTTCGTATTTAATTCACGTACCACCTTCCTAGTGCTCTATTCTGGTATCAGACGCAATACTTACTCTCGCTGCTCTGAACCCCTTTCTCACTCTGGTTCAGACTTCGAGCAACTATCTATCCGCTTGGAACCTCTTATTTTACCTTCGTACCTTACTCTTGATGTATTTTAGATGTTCAACTCGAGAGATAATCTTATGCGCATTCATGGGTTAACCCCAGATTGTTTCCCTCCTAAGCATTCTGTCATAGCCGAGTTGCCCCTTACCTATTCGTAAGTACGTTGGAGTTCCCGAAGAAAAAGACGACTTCACCATGATGACCTGAAGCAGTGGAATGAAGACATCAATGTAATGGATCGATCTCTTCGAGAAGAGCAACCAAGACCGAGAAGACTCGTTAGAATTTCGTAACCAGAACTTTCCCCCTTACTCCACCTCTTAAATCTCGGGACGAGATTTCTTGTAGTGGAGGAGATTTGTAACACCCCGAGAATCATGCTACAGTAATCCCATGCTAATGGCCATGTCATCATGATCAACATAGTTAAATTACCATAGAAAATAATTCAACTCTGAAACCCTAGTCAAGTTCAAGATTCAAAGTGTATGTGAAATTTAAAGTTTCACAAACATGTTCGAAAAATAGTTCATGTTTTAGAAAATATTCCATACATATTTGTCATGATGAAGCCAACCTCATTTGGATTCCAAAAATGCCCCTAGGGATTATTAAATTGGATCAGCAGCAAAATATTTGACATTTTCAATTATTAAAAATATTTAAACATTTCCAAATGCTCTGAAACTTTGTGTGAAACACGCCAATATTATGCTAGGTTTATGTGCAAGTTTTCACATTTAACAAAGATCAAATATTAGTAGAACCAAAATACACATCAGAGGAGAAAATTACAAAATAGAAAAGTAATAATAAAAGGAAAAGGGAATAGCCGGGGCACTGTGCCCTTGGCCCATGACTTCTACTGCTCCAGGCCCAGCCCACCCCGCAGCCATCTTCAACTTTCTGTTCACAGATGGCTCGGTGGCCGCCGTTTGCTCGTACACGCCACGGATCCTCCACGCGTCGTGCATCCGCTGCCTCCCCGCGTGGATAAGAGCACCCCCTCTCTCCCCCACAAACCCTAAATCCCCATCACCCCAGTTTCCCCTCTCGTTCCTTTTTCGGAAGAGAGCCTAGCACCGTGTCGCCACGCCGTCGTCATGGTCACGACCATCGTCCACCATGAGCCACAACGGGAAGTCCAGGAGGTGAGCACCGTCGTCCTCGACACTGGAGCAGAAGGAGCTGGACCACAGAGCATCAACGCCGACGCCAACTACGTCTTCTTCCTCGGATTGCCGCTGCCGTTATTCGTAGATCCACGGCCATCATTACCTCACTGTCTCCCCCGAGCTCTCTTGGCTTCCCCGAGGTCGCCATTGGAACCACTGTGAGCTACTCATTCCGTTCGCCTCCTTTCCCCCTTCGATCTGTGCTGCTTACGCCGTTGATTCACCGAGCACCGTTTACGCGTACACTTGTGCCCGCTGCTCTTTTGCTCGATGTTGCTGCTCTACCACTGCCTGTTGCCGCTGCTGCTACTATCTGCTGATGCCCCGCCGTCGTCCACGCAGTGCCCCCTGGCTGCGCACCCACGCCCTTCGACCGCGCTCACCGCGAGCCCCCAAGCGTGCCCGCCTGCGCCACGCTCACCTGCTGCTCTGCTGCCACTACTGATACTTCTTGTTGCTGCCGCCGCGCACCGCGCTTGTCCGATGCGGCCAGTCACGCCCTGGCCACCCCCACACCTCCCTCGTGCGCCCCGCAGCCACTCTGCACTCCATCTACTGCGAACTGCTGCAGCCGCCGTTGCACGCTCGCCTCCGACCGCCAACGCTCGCCTGCCATGCGCGCGCAGCCCTACGCCGGTGCTGCCCTTTGCCGGCGCCGCTCGCTGCTTCGGCTGCCCTCTGCCGCGGCAGCCGGCTCCGCCGCTCGCGGCCACGCGCCCGACGTAGTCGCCCCTGCCGCGCGCTCCCGCGACCGCCCCCCTCCTTCGGCCGGCTGCGCTCGCCACACCGCCTACTGCTGGCCGCCGCCCGCGCCTAGTCCTGACCGGCCTTGCCGGCCCTGCTGCCCGCTGCTGCGCCGACCATGGCCACAGCCATGGCCGTGTTCCTGACGCCCGTGTGTGTTGTGTGTGTGTGTGTGGCTTAGCTGAGCCACTGTTTAGTGGGGCCACCCCTTTTAGTTAGTGCTAACTAGTTTTAGATAGTTTAATTAAGACCTAATTTGCCTAATGATCCTATGGCCGAAGGGCCCCACTATTAGTTAAACAAAAATGATTGTTATAATAAAGCCAGAGTCAATGACAAGTGGGACCTAACACTATTCACCTTTTGACCAGTCAAATGTTGACTGGGTCAACTCTGCT
This sequence comes from Triticum aestivum, assembly GCF_018294505.1. Taxonomy (NCBI): domain Eukaryota; kingdom Viridiplantae; phylum Streptophyta; class Magnoliopsida; order Poales; family Poaceae; genus Triticum; species Triticum aestivum. The sequence continues at coordinate 376,086,022 of NC_057806.1, read as the reverse complement.
GACTGGACCACTCCTGGACCACACTGGTCATACACTCAGGCTAGTATAGAGCTAGGTGACAAATGTTTGTTCTATTTTAATTCAAATTAATAATAAACCAAAAAACATTAAACTTTAGAAATTAGAAATTAATAGAAAATAAACCGTAGCTCGGATGAAAAAACTTTATACATGAAAGTTGCTCAGAACGACGAGACAAATCCGGATCTTATGGCATCTTGTTTAACTTATGTTTGTACTCATATATTGTTGCGTCCGCTGACTCGTCTATGATCGAGCTCTTCTACGTATTCGATCCTTCGAGGCCCCTGGCTTGTAATATGATGCTTGTATGACTTATTTTATTTGTAGAGTTGTATTGTGATATCTTCCCGTGAGTCCCTGATCTTGGTCGTACACGTTTGCGTGTATGATTAGTGTACAGTCAAATCGGGGGCATCACACCTTTTGACGGGGATGAGGAGCGATATCCCACTATCGCATACACGTGGGATAATGTCCAAGTGTCGAGTATCGCCGCCATGGGGCGGTACAAGGCATACATAAGCGAGCTTGACATGCTTACTTACAACCAGGTAATTATCAAATCCCTTGCCATCATTACAGATTTTTTTTGTTGTGCATGAGCTAGTGACATGTTGTGATGTAGGTTAATTGGAGGCCGTACATGGTACTTAGGCAGTTCCCTTTGAGCAATATGTGCCTTCGTGACCAACATCTTTGGCGTGTGTGTTTCCCCATGATATGCTTTTTTGCGCTGGAGTGGCATCTTCCACATCGTGTTTCGAAGCAATTTGGAGTACAACAACGCACCCCGCCGGAGTATGTTGAGACAAGTGTGGTGCTACATAGGTGAGGGTTTCTTGTACCATATGTTGATCAATGTGTAACCACGGAAAAATGAAAATGATGCCGATACTTATCATGCTTTGTGGGACGAGCCGGCAACACAACAAGAATGTCATTAATTGGGAGGATCACCATCTTATGTGGGTGGACATGTGGAATGCTCAGAGGAATGCCCGAGTTGAAGATGATCACACACCTGACAACGACGAGGGGGCATATTTAAGGCATTTCGAGTGGCTTCGCAAAGAGTACAGAGTTATCCTTAAGGGTGCTTGGACTCATGCCGATTGCTTGGAAGTAATGCCAAGTGAGGCTGCTGATGGTGCATTCAACAACTCTATTAGGGAGACCATTGGAGCGCACCTAGATTATGGCCCTCTACATGACCGAGTGGTATGTCTTTTTGTCTCTTTTTTGAACATGTGACATTTCTTCATGAGTGGTGTGTCACTTAAGTTTTATTCAGGGCACGGAGCTATGGAGATGTGTCAATGATAGTAATGTGGTGCTTGGCCGCGCACCTGGTAGAGAAACAGACGTTCTCGTTAGGAGTACTCTACAGGTTAGAGGCCCTCTTAATATGAACATGTGTCATGTGAACTATTTTTGCATATTTACATGTCAATGTCTTTGCCTCTGCAGAAGGTTGTGAATCGTTGCCGAACACTAGCCGCTTTACTTTCTTGCCATGGCGGTTCATTCACGGATGTGTGTGCACGTGCTCAATATAGAATGGATGTGTTGTCTTCCGCTCGTCCATCTTCGAGCTAAGCACGTGCTTCTTCCGCTCGTCCATCTTCCAGCCGAGCAGGTGCTTCTTCGATCCGAGCACGGATTGATGAACAGGAAGATGAAGAGGAGGAGACAGACTACGATGCGAATCTGGACTATGTGGAGCTTGGGGCTTCGCAGATGGAAGATGCTCCACCGCCAACTCAACCTTCTCAGCCTTCTGAAGAAGCACGCCGAGTTAGCTCAAGAACCATCCGACGTCCTGGATGGCAGAACACTCCAGAGGGCTACGTCAACAGGGGGAAGATGGCTGCAAAAAGAGGCAAGAAGTGAAGTGATGACTAATGCGAACTTGTCAAGCCATCCTCGTCCAACTCATTCACCGGGCCTTCATCATCTGAGTCATCCACACAAGCACGCTGATAGATAATGTCAGGATCCATGTCCTGATGCCTTACTTCAGCCTCTACATCACCAACAATGTTGTGGTGCCTCTCATACTCTTCGTCAGAGTCATCGCCATCATCTTTCATCGGCGCACTACCTCCGAACTCATATTGGGGATACTCATTGGCTTCCACTTCAACTTTATACTCAACAATAGGCGGCACACTACTAACCGGGCTCACATCATCTACTAAGGTTTGGTTCAAGTCAACATGAAAGAGAGGAGCCTTGACCACCTTACTTGCAAAGACTTCGAGTGACTTGACTGCCGAGGATGCAACAACCTCCTTATATGCAGCCCAATGCAAATTGGACTTGATAGGCATTGTCTTCATTCGACACTTGTGTGCCGACCCAACATCATATCTTCCTACTAATTCAACTTGATCACTTGCATCCACCCACTTTAATCTTATCCGTGTTTCTTCCACAACCTCTTCATAAATAGGAGTCTCAAGAAATATCAACACTTCCTCATACTTGTCAACAATATCCACATTCATAAATGCCTCTTTGTCAACATAATGAATATTCACAATCTTGTCCATCTAAAAAATGGTAATATAAGTATAAGAAATGTACAATGCTAAATATACCACATTGCTAACAAAACCCCTAACCCTAACCCTAAATCTTAACATTAGCCATAACCCTAACCCTAAATATTAACATTAGCCATAACCCACAATAAGATATGCTCAACAACATCAAAATGCAACACTGTTGAAACAACAATACTCAAAACATCACATTATAGATCCATGCTCAAAACTAGAGTTAGGAACAACAAGAACAAATCAATCCAAATGGACAAATCCAACCAATACAAATTTGTGAGATGAAGGAGGTTACCTCAACGAACAGAAATGACACCGGATCCACGGACCAACCCAATCAATTTGCAAGGATTTGTGAGGGGCTAAGTGAGGGACACAAGGGGGGGAAAGGGCAAGAGCTCGGGATAGGCCAATGGGGGAGAAGAGAGTGAGTGGTGAGTGGTGGGTGAAAGCCCCACGGTCACCTAAAATATCTGCACCAGAAACGCCACTGATTGTGGCGTTTTCAGAAATGCTGGATGGGTTGGCGTTTCCAGCCTGCCACGTCGGCAAACAACGCGTCCTCGGCCTGGCAGTGGGCTAGGGCAGAAACACCAGCTTTTTCGGCGTTTCGGTGTTGACTGGAAACGCCACGGGCCCTATCGTTTCTAAAAGGGTCAAATCGTGAAATACTTTCACGTCGGATTTAGTTTGTGATAATAAACGCTGACAAGATCAGAATAGTGATTTTGGCCTATATCTTTCAAGGCCAACCCACTCGCCCCATTGGCCTCGACTTTTTGGGCCAGGTCAATGACCCGGCGGGCCAACCCGACCCATTCCCATCTTGAATAACCATTCTCCTCCATTCTCGCTATGGCTTCAACTACCGAACAACCACAACGGATCTTGTCTTGCAATAGTCCTGTGCATTCCTCTGTACTCAACAGTGGGGAACATATAGTAAAATTGTTGCAACAAATCCAACTACTCCACGCACACACGCACCGACATGCCCAATGACTACCACTGTTGCACCTGTTGCTGTTGCCTCTTTCCCCTGGCTAGAGCGTGCACCACTCCCAGTGGAAGTTGTTGTGGTGAAATAAAAGAAAAGGGCTAACGAAAGAACAAGACAAGAGACGAGCTAAAGAAAGGAAAAGAAAAGGCTTCCACTGGATTTATTGGGCGCTGCGCCACTCTGACCGACTGCCTCACAGACTGTGCTGAACTTGAATGGCGGCCATGCTTCACAGCCCACGCTGCTCCACTAGACTGCTACTCCTGCTAACAGCATCGTTAAGACTGGCCACAGTTGAAGTAACATCACTAATAACATCACATTTTTCAAGATAATTTTGCTTGTGTGACCCATATTTAATGATGAGAGAGGTGATGATGGTAACTTAGCTAGTTACTGTAACATCACATATACCAAGACAATATGAGTCTATACGCTAGTAAATGAACCATAACATGACAACACACATACAATATGTTACTACCCACTGTGAAGATAGTAACATGGCCTAGTAAAATGTGATGTTACTGGTCTAAGTTACTCCCTATTGTGACTAGTCTAATACTACAACCAACCGCTGCCTATACGAATATTGTCATATCATCTACTTCCTCCGTTCCTAAATATAAGTCTTTATAGAAATTTCACTATGGACTAGATATGGAGCAAAATAAGTGAATCTATACTCTAAAATACATCTATATACATATGTATGTAGTTCATAGTGAAATCTTTATAAAGACTTATATTTATGAACGGAGGGAGTATATCACTTATACTTTTTACAGTCACTCATACAACAAAATTGGCCATAAATAATACTTTTTCTCATCTTCTTTCTATTTTTTTCATATTTATTTTCAATTGTCTAGAAGCACGTGCATAGGTTCTTTAACATTTAGGCATCTCCAACGGCAACCCAAAGCTAGCAGCATACAACGCTAGCCGCATATATTTCAACCCGCATTTTAACAAACCGGACTAAATCTATGCAAACATGCAGATATTCATCAAATTTTGGATAAAAAATAGCACAAATCATCTATACATACCATGAAAATTAAGTCTGGTACAATAAGGTCTCAACTTCGATTACATCCTGGATGTCCAACGAGTTTTTCATGAACGGATCATGTCGCCTCACGCATACTCCCCCTTCAACTTCATCCAACAGTGTGTGCACGTAAATGGTCGTCCCTCTATCCTGTGATACACCACAGCAGTATGTGCGGGCTACATATAACGTGTAGACCAACATTGAGTAAATGAATCAATCAACAAGTTGAGCAATATGAAGAAAAACTTACGATCTCGTCCTCTGCTGTATGCAGTGGCCACCTTGCCTAGCTGACGAACCACGTTACAAAACTTGGTGACACTGATCTGGATAGCGTGCCAGCGATACGACAACGACCTCACGTTGCGTGGTTGAATGATGTGCATGTCGTAGTGCGCAATGTGCTTTTGTGCGTGAAACTTCTCATGCACTTGCTCCCGGGAGGGTTCCCCTCTGCTTCTGCCTATGAAATCCATGGATACGGCCAACCACGCATTGCACAACAACTCATCCTTCATGGTCGAGTAGCTGGTCATCCTGTGTACTCTACAAAGCGACATAGCATTTGAAAATAAAGCTCAATGGCATTTGACCGAACACCTGCCAAGTGTGGTATCTGCCATGGAGGTCGTCCACAGGGGGTAGAGTGTGCTTGAGTACAAATGGCTCCAGGGTGGAAAGCTCCGTCGTAACGGCGAGCGGGCGCGCCGATGCTGGTTGCGGACGTCTGGCAATGCCTCTATGGCGATAGGAGACGTACAGCGGCGGCGACAGAGGTGGAGGGTGCGGATGCAAAGCAAGGGGGAGACGGGGCGAAGTGGAAGGAAATGGGACCTGGTAGGGGAATGGGTGGGTCGGGGGTATCGGAGTCCTATGTTTCGGGTGTCCGAACTCCCGCAAACCTCCCCCATTTTTGTCTCAAATTTGGGAAATCGCGTCCGGACCGCCCCACTGACCGATACAGACCCGCGTTGGATGACTTTCTCGGTCCGGACAGCGCAGTCTGGACGGATGCAGGCGGTTTGTGGGTCCGCCTTGAGGATGCCCTTACATGAGAGCCCACTCCCCTTACTTTTCCATGTCTCTCTCCTGCATATAAGCAAAATTGCCATGTAAGCGGGCTATAAGCCTCCTATTGTACTTGCTCTGAGAGCGTGGTTCATAGTAGGCTATATGATGCTATCACATCATATATAGTCAAGCTTATAACTGGTAAATACAATATATATATATATATATATATATATATATATATATATGCGTTACTTTATTGATGCATGACCCATCTCATTCTCTCACATAACGCTTAGGAGCATGTGCTATAGCCGGTTGTTAATCTATAGCCCGCTTCTCTTTTTTTTCTCCAACTTAACAACAAAATAATATTTCAAGTCTTACAACCCACCTAGTACATCACCTTATTGTACTCGGTCTAAGAGCGGGGTAGATATCCTATGCTCCAACACATTAGGTGCTTCCATGTTGCTGTCATCTTTTTTTTACAAAAAAATAATGTTTAAAAAATTGAAAAAAATGAGAGTGTTTAGAAGGGATGTGTTTACAATATGTAAAAAGTTCAAGTCAAAATTCAAAACCCACAATGAGAAACAAAAAAGGAAAGAAAAATCAGCATGAATAGTGTCACAGAAAAACAAAAAGTCAAAATGATACTCCCCCATTTCAAAATATAGTGCGCCCACGCTTCCCGAGGTCGAACTTTGACCATAAATTTAACGAACGAGACCGACTGCGGCGGGAGAAAAAATTACGTAATTAAAAACTTTTTTCGAATACGAATTCACTGATATAACTTTTGCCCCCGCCGCAATCGGTCTTGATAGTTAAATTTATAGTCAAAGTTGAAGCACAAGGATAGAGGAAGCACTACATTGTGGAATGGAGGGAATAGTACTATTTACATTTGGATTTGTCTTTTTCTTTCATGATGTGTATTTTGATTTTTATTTGAACTTTTTGCAAAGTGTAAACATATGTCTTGTGAACGCTCAAAATTTGTTTTGGAAATGTGTTTCTTAGAAAATGGTAGCATGGTAGCACCTGATACTTTCCTAGCAAGATTAAGGAGTTGTCACGTCATTTACAGTCAATTCACTATGACCACTCTGCTAGAGTTGATTTTAGGGAGGTGATGATTATAGACATGTCCAGTCTGAACTTACATTCATTTGGGAGGTATGAAGACGAGTTCTTTAATGTACAGTGGCATGTCGTGGTGATTTTTTTTTTTTTGAGTTTGTTTCTTCGGTAGGTCAAATTGAATATAAAATTGGATTTTAAATTTCACATGTTTATGAAACATCACTGTAGTGTTTCCACGGTGTTCTCATTTTTACTTGGTTTCCACGAGATAATTTCTCATCTAAGAGAACATGACACTTTATTTCTTTTTCCACATAATGTACTAAGTTGTTATTTGAGGCCATCCTATCTATTTTTGAAAAACACGCAGATACTTAGAGCAACTCCAAAGGGCCGCCCCATTTCATCCCCCTGTGTCCGTTTGGGTCAACGCGGACAAAAGTGGCGGCCCAATGCGCCGACCCAAACTCAAATCACGTCTGCGTCGACGCATTTGCGGCCCAAATTTGCGTCACAAATGCGTCGACGCGGATGCTGAACGGACGCTTCGCGTGCCTTCTCGCTATCCGCCGTGTCCCCACATGGCGGCTGTCCAACTACCCGCTGCCCACGCGGTCAGCTTAATTTATGACGACGGGCCCACGCGTCAGCGACGGCGCTCGTCCTTTTTTAAGCCGACCGTGCGGCGAGGCCGTCCTCGTCCAAACTCGCCGTCCACATCTGCCCACCTTTGCTCCCTTATCGCCGGCAAACCCTAGCCACCACAACCACAACGAGATGGGCCTCTTCTTCGGCGCCAGCGGCAGCAAGGCCAAGGGCAAGTCCCCCGCCACCCATTTCCTCACGCCTCCGCCGGCGTCGGCACCTCACCGGTAGAGGCAGCGCGTGAACGTGCCAGTGCACCAGGCGGAGTGGCACTGGCAGCACCGCCAATCTCTGCCGTATCCCGACGTTACGCTGCCGCACGACTGGCATCTGGATCCAGATAGGATCCCAGTGCCGGCGGCGCTGCGGTCGGCTTGTGCTCACGCGGAGGAGGTGCGGCGCCGGCGGGCGCTACTGACGCCGGAGCAGCGCAGCGACCCCGCCTACGCAACTGATTCGCCCAACTAGGCGAGGTGGTTCGCCTTCGAGCATGAGGAGGCGAGGCGACGGGGCGTGCGCGAGGTCGATCGAAGGTCGCCGCCACCGGTGCTCGTCGTCCGCGAGGAGGACCAGGCGGTGGAGGACGCCTACCAGGCGGCCCTTGCGGCCGTCTACCGGGAGAGCGAGGAGGACGAGCGGCGCAGAGCGGAGGCGGCAGCGGCGGAAGAGGAGGCCCGGTACGAGGCGACAATGGCGCAGGCCCTTGCCCTCTCCGCGGCGGGCGACAACGTGGTGCCGCCGGTGGCCCCGCCGCCCCCCATCAAGCCGGAGCCGCAGCCGGAGCCCGAGCCCGAGCCATCGCGCGCTTCTCCTGAACAGGAGTGGTGCGCGAGTGGGTGTCCGTGCCACCGGTTTGGCTGGGGGCGACGTCGGCGCAGGAGCAGGCGTACCTCGAGATGTGGCGCCAGCGCCCGGTTGGCAGAGGAGCGTCGTCGCGGCGAGTACGAGGAGATGCTCGAGCGCGACCTCGAGGAGGAGCAGCGCGCCAGGCCGCGGCTGCACAGGCGGCCGCACCCCCCCCCCCAGGACAGCCCAACATGGCGGCGCTCTGGAACACGGCGTTCGCCTGGGCCGGGCCGGTGCCGACGCTCGTCGACCTCACGGACCCCGAGGACGACGACGACGCCTAGGGCAGCGCGCCGCCTCGTAGTTTAGGCTGTTTTTTAATGCAAATGTGGACGCGTGGACTCTCGCCAGCCTTTGTGGCCGACTTTAATGTTTAATTAATGATGTTTTTCTTTTTTTGAATATGCATGCATTCATTTTTTTTGCGTCGTCAAAATGGGTCTCAGGCCAGCGTTGGGCGCACGCGCCGACCCAAATGCGGAAGCGGGCATCCGTGTCCGTCTGGCCGACCCAAACGGACAAAAAGCGGACGAAATCACCGTCCGTTTGGGTCGGCCCATTGAAGTTGCTCTTACATGCACACACAGTCATCTCTATAAACACACGCATGTACAATTCACCTCTACAAGCACCTTCGAGAGATTGAGCTGGTAGATCTTGAGATCGAAGAAGTCGTCGCAGATGCTTCGTAGTTGACGGTCATTCCACACCGCCAAAGTATAAAAGGAGATTTTTCTTCTTCTTCAAATTACAATCAAAGATTTATGTTTCCTCCAATTCAAGCCTTTGCTCCAAATTTGCCAGGGTTGCCAGTGAATGTGAACCTCTGATAATCCAAGCTAGGCTAGTTTTCAAGAAAACCGATCATCCAAAGTCAGTACGCTACGCATGCGTTTTAAACTGTCCTTTCCGTGCCCAAGGAAAAAGGCAGACGCAGGGGTGGGACCACAGCGAGCAGCAGCTCAGCAAGCAAGGACGGTTTGCATAAAGGCGTTCAGATGATTTAGAATTCGGAATGCACCCACCGCTAAAGTACTCTTCTTTTTTCATAAACACCCTCGGGAGTAATCTAGAGTTCTAGACGCCGACAAGGTGGCCGTTCCTTTGTTTTCCAAGGGCTTAAAATCCAAATGGGGATATGACAAGGGCCATACTGCAATTGTCAACTCTGCTCACTCACTAGGAGATGGAGAGAGAGAAAGTATGATGAGTCCATGACGGCATGACCTTTGGCCCCTTCGGTCCATGGAGTACAAGAACCACAAGGCAGCCAAAGCAGGGGCGTTTACACCACCACCTAGGACAGCAAGAAACAGGGCAGGGAGGGCCTATGGCGCTGTAGCTCAGGGGGGGGCAGCGAGCAATGGCGGGGGGATGCGGCGGCGAAGGCACGCTGGCGAGGTGGCGGCGGGCGGCGGCCAAGCGGATCGGCCTCTCCTGCGCCTCCTTCTTCTCCTCCCATGCCGCCTCTCCCTCCCCGCCGCCTCCCAAGACCGTAATACTCTCTCTCTCTCCCTCTCCCTCTCCCTCTCTCTCCACATTTCATCAGAGAAGCTCTTTTTCTTCTTCCTCTGGGCTGGGGATAGATAAGTTTTGGTTTCTAGCCATCTCATCGGTTTGTGAGCTATGACCTGGTTTTGGGTGCTTTTGGTTTCTTCTCTCTCTCTCTCTCTCACGTCAGTAAGCACTAAGCAGGCGGTTTCATGTTCCTTTCTTAATCTTGGTTCTGAAAACGATTTCTGGTGTTTTGCCCTTCTTTCTCAAATCTCAACGGGAGGAGAGGATTCTTGCAAATGCCTCGCTTCCTAGCTGGTTTCGGTGATCTTCTCTCCAAGAAAATTTCTGACGAAGCTCAGTAAATTCCCAAGTTTTAACAAGTTGAATCAACAGGAGCACGCCTGTTGCATTTTCTTCTCCTTCCTATTCCAACAGTACCGCGTGCCCAGCCATGTGTTCTAGGTACTGTCCACTCATTTATGGAAATGATTGTTCTAGCCCTCTCCCATTCCATCTTTGTACTAGTAGCACCTTGGGAAATTTTTGCGCATCCGACGTACCGTTCCTGTGGTCCATTTACACCCCCAACCAAAAATAGATCTAGACGTCCCACTGAAATTTTGTATCTGTGAAAAAAGTTGTATCTGAATTTGTTCTGTAGTCGAACGGCCATTTTGTTTTTCAGTTCTCTGAATCTTTGGTCCGTTCATGGTTTGCTGCAACCCGCACCGCACAAGACACGAAGACCATATTTTGTCTTCGCTGATAATTAATTCATTTTACCCATGTTTCTCTCTTCTTCCAACATGTTCTTTTTCTGTGTGTGTGTGTGTTTTCTTGGAACTGAGCAATTGTCTCTAGCTATTATCCGCTTTCTGGTGTATCTTTACACCAGACTGAAAATAAATAATGTTTCTCCAGTAACTTGACTGTTGGCGGTGCTAATGTTTCAACATTGTACTTGTGTTTAGATAAGATGTACTACATGGGTTGTTGGTGGCTATGCGTGTGTGTACAGTTTCTCTTTGAACCAAACATTTTCTTCTATATTTGTCTGGATCTTAAATATCATTGATAGGTACATAGAAATTGAGGTGTAAAATACAGTATACAGAGTGGCTAACCTTTCCCCTCTTTATCTTTGCTCCAACAGTCAACGGTCTTGCTAAATAGAAATTTGTTATTTGCTATCAAGAATTGAGGCTTGTAATGCATATGCAGATCTCATGTTCAGCAGTGAATGCGCCCGCAGGCAGCAGTGATGGAGAACAGGAAAAGCTGGAGGAGCCGACCAGCACTAGAATGGCTGACAAGGTACCACCAGCTCTATGCCCACTTACTACTACTACATCTTTCCTTTTCCTTTCTTTATTTTCTTGTTCCATTTGGACCACCGGCCCTCTTCTTAATTTCGATAATGCAGCTTTTCTATTTTTATATATATGTGGGAGCTGTCTGTTTTCTCTACTAAAGCATAGGTAGTTGTTTTTAGATGCATCCACCAATTTACCTGTGAAGAGATCAGGGACATGCTTACCTACTATCAGGTTGCAACAAACCGAGATAGCAAGAGACAAGCTAAAAGGAGAACTTAGGGTAGGAGATGGGATTGCGAACGGAAATCTTGATCTTGTGGGTTTCACTTCACTTAGTCCACCCCAATAAGTTCTCACTTTCCTCCTGTAGAAAATCGTGATATTGAGGTGGGTAAGAGGTGAATATCACCAAGATAAGTTATTTCCCCCTTTTTGACACGGAAAAAAATCGAATGGCGGTCATTTTGACAACTTAGATTCTGGTGAACTGACTTATATCTGGCATCCTTCGATTCACAATGATCTAGGCTTCTGAGGTTAGCTGTTGCTATCTCTACAACCTTGTGTCTTAAGTACTTTGGAAAAAATGACATTGTTTCAATTAAATAAAAAGTCTGATTATAATTCCTTTAGTGCACATGGATGGGTTGCATGGTCATCCACGATATAATATCTATTGATAGACTTTTTGTTTTTGCGGTGCTACTGATAGACTATGTTAGTGTCCCTAACCTTTCTTTGGATGTGTTGGAGCCTTGGTACTTTTTTGTGGCTATCGATGAACAATCATATCGTCTCCCAGATGGCATGATACTTGTCTCCCTGATGGGCTAATGGTGCATAACAGTGCAAACAATAGCCTATGAATATCTTATTATTGATACCTATGGTGAATTGACAATCAACAGGGCATATGTCGTTACTGTGCACATTTCTCAAAGACTAACGAATAATGCACTGTTTGAATTGTGTAACAGAGACTATTGGTAAAGTTGTGAACATGCATATTACACTTTTTTTTCGAATAGGAGGAAAGCCCCCGGCCTACATGTTGTCATCCTTGTTATTATACCATGATCTTGGTGTCTATCATGTCAAGATCCAATTAACCTTGGTGCTACATGGCGCTAGTGCTTATCCCTAACATCACTATGTTAACAACAATCAAGCTCTTGCAATATGCTATTCTAATTTTGTAAATTTCAACATTAACCACCAATAAATGGAATTTTGCTTCTGAACTGTTGGGGTCAACATAATAGCCCATTGTTTCTTAGTTGGCTTGAAGTCAGGGCCTGAATGGCGTTGCATAGCTC
>NC_057806.1:376064941-376073324 GCF_018294505.1 Triticum aestivum | reverse complement strand
CTAACAAGCACAGTCGATACTTAACAGTGTTCTTCAGTACAATAGATTTTTGTCTCTCGAATTGTTTTGCCCAACTTTGTTGCAATCTCAACAGGCTGCAGGAACTTGGGAACCTTGATAACATTTAGCAGGATAGCTTCGAGGGACTTGTGTTTGAGCTATTTGTAACCAATATAGAGGCACAATTGATAAGCCAAATAAATATATGACATGCCTAATCACCTTATGCCCTGAGGCAGTGTTCTAAAGCAGGAACACTGAGGTTGCTTCGTGTATAATTTGTAAGGGGCTTTTGGTTGGTTAAAACATTCACTGGACACACAATGCAGAACATATTCTTCATTTCATATTTTGGTTATCTAAATACTCCCTCCGTTCCGAATTACTTGTCGTAGGTATGGATGTATCTAGATGTATTTTAGTTCTAGATACATCCATTTCTGCGACGAGTAATTTGGAACGGAGGGAGTATATTCCAGCTTGCGACCTATGAACGGTTGCCATGTATCAGACATACTATCTGATAGGGTGTTAATCAGGTCATATTTGGATTTACGAGAATGGTATTTCCTCCATTTTAGATATGTGTATGTTAAATTGAAGCGTCAAATGAAGCAGATATTATTTTCTGATCTTGCAAAATCCTTCCTTTAGCATATGCTCAACTTGTTCTAGAATGAATAGTTTACAGTGTTTTGTTTCCCACCAAATCCAAGCTGTAGTGATTCTCTTTATTGCTTACTTGTATGTACAGCAGGTTTACATTCTAATCTGATCCCACATTTTCTCAGATCCCGTATATTAACTGTACTATATTTATATGCAGAACTTCTGTGCAATATGTTTGGAGGCCCTCAGCACCAGCAGCAGTGGCATTGACAACTGTGACAGGCCAGCGATATTCACAGCCCAGTGCTCCCACTCTTTCCACTTCTTGTGCATTGCCTCCAACATCAGACATGGCAATGTTACATGCCCGATCTGCCGTGCGCAGTGGTCTCAGCTGCCACGTGACCTGAAGGTGCCGCCATTGCTGCACAACCAGTCTGATCCAATCCTTCGCATCCTTGATGACAACATTGCGACATCCCGTGTCAACCGAAGGTCCTCCATCCGTGCTACCCGCTACAACGATGATGACCCTGTTGAGCCTTACACTCTGACTGAGCATGTCGATCCATGCCTGCGCTTCGCCCTTATCCCGTCTCCGGTGGCAGCTCACCATCATGCCCTCGGACACTACCCTTGTGGACGCATGATGCCACCACAGCAGCACAGCCAGTACAGCTACAGCGGCTCCTCCATGGTTTCACCACCGCAGATTGCTTCACCAAGTGTGCAAAGGCGTGCTTACCTCTCAGTCAGCCTAGCACCACAGCCAGCCATGGACTTGGTCTTGGTTGCCAGCCCTAATGGGCCACACCTGAGGCTGTTGAAGCAGGCAGTGGCACTGGTTGTCTTCTCCATGCGCGCAATTGACCGGTTGGCCATTGTCACAAATGCCACCACTGCAACTCGTGCCTTCCCCTTGCGTCGGATGTCCTCCCATGGTAAACGAATGGCATTGCAGGTCATCGAACACCTCTGCTCTGTTGGTGGAATTGATCCAGTAGGGGCTTTGCAGAAGGGTCTGAAGATACTAGAGGACCGGGCACACCAGAACCCAAGCAACTGCATTCTTCACCTCTCTGATCATCCAATACGCAGCTATGCTGGGGTAGACATGAACCGTGCGAGCATCCCGGTTCACCAGTTCCATGTCGGGCTCGGCTTCGGGGTGCAGAACAGCTTCGTGATGCATGAATTTGAGGAGCTACTTGCACGGTTGCTCGGCGGTGTCATAGGCGACACCCACCTGAGGATAGGGGAGCATGGTGGAGTGGTGAGGCTAGGGGAGCTGAGGGGTGGTGAGGAGAGGAGGATCCCGCTTGACCTTGTGGCAGACTGTGGCTTCATACTGGTTGGTTACAGCTACCTGGAGGGCGGAAGAGAGGACCGTTCAAGGACGGGTGAGGTCGCTGTCGGCTTTGAGGAGAAGAGCGACAGCAGGTACTGCGGGGGCCGTGACATGGGGACGAGCATCGGCGGCGAGAGGAGGAGCAGCTGCTGCGCCGAGAGCTGGGATCACCTTGACCCGTTCATGGCGCGGCGATGGGCGAAGCATTTCAACGTGTACAGATCCTGAGAGTGAGTGATTGAAGAGGTGGAGGAGCTTGATGATCGGCTGAACACAAAGTCTGGTTACCAGTTTGACCAAAATGTGATTCTTGTTGGTTCTTTCTTTTGCATTCTTGCAAGCATTTCAGGGAAGTGTTTGTTATTCTTTTCTTGGCTTTTGTTGTGGGTTCAGAGTCCATCCATGTTGTCCAATATGTGTGCAGAGGCTTTTCTTTCTGTCCTTGTCCAGTGTGTTTTGTGTTTGTGTGTATGGATCAAATGAAAAAAGCTCCAGGACCGAAGATTATGAATGTGAATGCCATCAAGTGGTGTGCCAAGCAATGCAATGTATCTTTGTTGTTGTATATGTCAATCTCATAATTCAAGTTTGAGAACATGACATTCAGTGCCCCACTGACATGTGCCCTTGGGCCCATGTTTCAGTGTGTCATACGAGCAACGTGCATGAAATTCAACTCGAGAGTTTCATAAACAATCATCTTTATACTCATAATTATTTTTATTTTTATACAAGTTTAGTGCCACTATTTTGATTTTTTGGCTCCAATTGTCTTCTGATGCCTTCCAGCTACAATCCTTGGGCAACAAGTGTTAAAGATGCACACTGTTTGGAAATCCAATTCGGCTCTAGGGAGCATATGCTCCTGTGTGCCAAAAATGCATTTTACAAATGTCAATTTTTTTTAAAAAAAAATGTGTTCATTGTCACACCCACATTGTTTATTTATTTGCAACCTCACTTCATCCCCTCTTATACTGATATATTACAACGCTATACCTTATTTTCTTTTCTTATTTTGTACTCCCTCTGTTCCAAATTAGTTGAAGTTTTAGTTTTGTTCTCAGTCAAACTTCTTTTATGTTTAACCAAATATACAAAAAAAATGCTAATATTTATAGTATTATACACGTAAATATTTTTGTTGACAAATCCAATGTAACAAATTTGGTGTTGCAGACGTTATAATAATCTGGAACGGAGGGAGTACAAACCTTGTACAAAATTTGATCTATTTTACTTTAATATGTTTCAGTAATGTTCTGTTGGATAAGATACAATGCCAAGTTGTTCTCTAGTAATCACATATGGTACAATACAACAACACTGTTGGTTCTGGGATGTTTGGTTTGAGAAAATCACCTTGACCATCACAGCTCGGTCCATCGCTGGATAATCTCTTAAAATTGGTCAAATTACCTAATCCATCATTTAGAACTAGCTTAATGCATGCAGAGTCTATACCTCAAACCAAACAGGGGTGCATTCATCATCCAGTCCCTCAAACCAAACACCTCAATCAAGCTGACAAAAAAATGGAGTTACATTTGTAAGGCCAGATAACTGAATCTACAGAGACAACTTGCTAGTGATAATCCGGTCCGCATCAGATTATGTGCTTTCAAAACCAAATATTCGGAAAACACCTGTAAAAATGAATGACGAGAAATGTTAGTGCCGCTACATTTCTACGTCGCTTTGTTTTTTTCAGATGAAGAATTGAGCAATCATAAAGCTAAATTGTTATGAAGTGAAATAAATGCATCTGAAGGTAATAGTTTTTTTTAAGTTCAAGAGTTAATGAAATCGACGGGGAGGAAATTTGCTCGATGGTTCCTGAAACATCGACATTCCCATGGACAACATTAGAAACTTCCTCAACTGCATTACAGCATCCCAAACACTGACAACATAGCATGCAGAAAATGGACTCTTAATTTTCCCTTCATGTCCACTCATGTACTTGGATGCAGGATAGTAGAAGCAGCGGGAAACAACAGGCAGTAGAAGCAGCGGGAAACAACAGGCAAAAGGAAAAAAGAAGTAATAGAGGGAAGAATATTAGTTTTACCATGACTGGATGTTCTTAACAGAAAAGATAATAGCAAAGATTCCGTTGTTTGGGATGTTATAACGTGCTTGTGGTTTTTCAGAAACTATTGAGCAAGAGGTTCAAGAAAAATTATGCGTTTTATTTCATTCGACAGCACTAAAATGAGTAACTGCGATAACCATACCATCATCAGCCTGGTACTTATTCTTGTCATCTCCTGCATAAGCCAGGAGGTTGTATTTAGGATTCCATTCAACACTATTCATAGCTGCTTTACATGGAATCTGATGAATTGATCGTCCAGTCTGAATATTGGCCTGATGAAACGAAAAAATGTAAAATAATTAATCTTTCAAAACAGTTAGTCTCGGATAGATAAGAAATTTCACTACATTCGTGATCACTTACAATGTCAATGAAAGGATCTTCACTGGCATATGCAATAAATTCTCCAGTGTGATTGAAGCTAACTGTTCTGACAGGCCACCTGAAATTGGTACACATAGGGTTACCCTGGTCGTACTCAGATTAACCTTTGAATGTTTTTTTCCAATGATCACAATTCACCTAACCATTATTTAGTTCAATCACTCTTTCTAATTATGTTTGGAGGCAAAAGTCAGTGTATGAGATATGAGATTAGTCAAGCCCATACCCTATTCTTCTTAATAATTAACATTATGAGCTGTTTGTAGTCATATTATCCAATATAAAATTATTAAAATAGTAAATCAAAGTAATTGAAAAGATTACAAACGTCCTGAATGTCTACATTGCCGTTGCCAGTCGGGCTTTGGTGGGAAGGCCATGGGAGATGCAAGCAGGGCGGGCTAGCAGACAATACTATAGTAGAAATAGTGTTAACTTTAGGCAAGTGATGAGCAAACTATGAACTAACCAATGAGTTTTGCGGATGAAGCGGGATGCCGCTTGCACCCCTAGAAATAACATAGATATGCACAAATTGTTTACTAATTTCAATGTAAACATCATGCCCACGGTGTATCAAATATGTGCTGTTACATTGAGGGAAAACTTGTTGGCCCTAACTGAGGCTGATTCAAACAAAAATCATTTGAAGCTATTTCTATGATAGTAATCTAAAGAAGTTCAATATAGTAGATAAAGACGTACTCAAGTTTTGTGAAGGTTTTAATGCATAGCAGCTCTTTGACATTCCAAAGACTGACAAGTGAATCTGCACTTCCAACAGCAAAATACCTGACATCAAAACATTCTGTAAGTGTGACCATCAAAACAATTGTACTCTACCTGGATGTTGACATCAAAACATAACACACTAACACAATTTGTACTTGTGGAGCACAACTTGCTACTTCTCCACATGATTAGTTTGTTCAGGCTCTTAATTTACAATCAGTTCCTTCCCGCAAAAAAAAAGTTTACAGTCAGTTTCAAACAAACATACAAAAAACGCTTGGTGATCGTTGTATAGTTGCGGGGAGAAGAATTTGGACCATGTGGTGAATTTTCATTTTCAACATAAACTCTGAATTCGGCATTGTAGATATATATGGGAAGATAACCTATGAAACCCCTGAAAGGGCGAACGTGTAGCAGGTTACCCCGTGGCCAGTTAGTATATCTTTGCCTAGTTATGACAAATAAAAGTGCCTAATTAACATCTTTTTGAGAGAAGCAACACATTCTGGGGAAGTTACCCGTGAGGAGAGCATACGATGAGTTCTCTGCAAAATTACATGATAATTCATTTCTTCTCTTTTTAGTAATTGACCGAAGTGTGTGGAGAGGATCAACATCCTAATCATGGTTTTCATTCTTCCACTAAACCAATGGTTACCATAGGCCATGGGATATATTCCCAGTATATATAAAGTTTACGACCTGGTTTACAAACGGCTATCCATTATTCGGGGGATCCCTTTCCTGAGCCCATGCGTGTTTCCCTAAACCAGTTCCTCAGAAATCCTCTTCATAAATCACCTATGGAGTTACCTATAAGTAATAGGTATTTACTCAACTGCAGGTAGTTCGGATACGATTTTTGTCTAAAGATGAAGCTAGGATACAATTTCAGTAGCTCTTACGAAAAGTCAGAATATAGCTTTAGTGTTAACTCAAATAGCATATCTAGCAACCCAGTAACTAGTGCAAGGAACTAAAATACAGCAAATCAACTAGATCCCGAGTAAAAACGGATCGCAAGCTCGAGCCTTTTTGTGTATTTTCTAGTAAATATGGTTTGTCCTCCATAAGTAAATACTATATATTTGTAATTCAAATAATCCTTAGGGTTCTCCCCTACCGTTCCATGTTTAAAACATGTTCAGCGCAAATAACTGAAACAACAAACTGAACAAAGAATTTTCTCACCTATCAAGGGGATCCATTGCTATGCAATAGCACCCTGCTGTATGGGCATTTAATTTGCAGACAACATCAAGGGAAGGATAGTTGACCACCTCAACAAATCCTACATAAAGAACAAAACCAGGCAGCAGCATTAACATCAACTTATGTGATCCTGACGCCTGACGTCTGACAACATCAAGGCTCCTTGTTCCATTTTCACAATTGAGGAGCTTAAATATTCATAATTAAGAGGAAAGTACATCTTAGCATCTTACCAAGCCCAGTAGTTATGAAGAATAAATCTCCAGTTTTATTCCATGCAATCTCATTAATCTGGGGGACAAATCAAGAGTTCATGTCAGACATTTAACAAGAAACACACACGCCACAAGTCACGAAAAACAAGAAATGCAGGAAATTGACAATATGAAGTTTAGCAAGGTGTGAACATCAGTAGTACAGTAAATGCATTATCTAGATTCAGCTGGTTGGTATCATATATCATTGTGCATTCAGAGTATCAGTACGTATCCTTACTGTTCTCCCCCCGAAAAATAAACATCAGTGCACAACTTTTTGGTCTAAGACAAGACAAATGAACATGTGGCTCACTATATTTCTTATCACGTCGATATGCACGGGGCCATGGGTACCCCAAAACATAGCTGGATTTAGAATAGAGAAAAACTGCTAAAGGGTGTTTCCAGTGTCCAAACTTCATTTGGTAAGTACCTCGTAAGGGAACTTCTGTTTGTGGACGGGTTTTAGCTTCCGAACATCCACTATGGTTAGCTCATCCTCCTACAGATCATTAGCAGCAGCTGTTATCATAGCTGAACGAACTAGTAACTCGTAAAGTAAATGCATACCATGTACATTTTCAGGAAACATGCTAACTTACATGACACTCAAAAAGAGTTTGATTTCGATACTACATGAACTTTACATATCATTTGTCATACTGAAGAAACTTAGCAAGAAAAATGCCAAGACTTCCATCTAATTGATAGATACTAACCAGATGCGTACATCTCCAGGTGCATTATTACCAACCTACATTGCACGAATACTGGTACACGATACGGTGATGCAGCATTTTCTCAAAAACACATATATGACAATACGGCCACATATTCCTATGCATGATATGATTTGATTTGTTGCATAGTAATTAGGTCAACAAAAGATCTAACTCACACAAGGTATAAACTGAAGGAAAAGAGTGCAGCAAAATAACAAAGCTAAACAGATAGCGAGGGTTCTGTTAGCTGGGTCACACCATGATGATGCGTAACACAAACATATCAGGATATTTTTTCTATTTTGAAATAAGGGCAATAAACCAATATGCTATCAGTAATTCAATATACTATCAGAAAAAACCCAAAGGAAATGAAAAAACGCAAGCGTCATGAAGACAATGTTGAACATGAATGAATGTCCCATTCCTTCAAATCAATATGCTAGACAAACAGCTAGGCATCAAAAATATATTACAATCTAATGTACCCATGTTCTGTTATTGTAAACCTTATTTCCAACAGCTATGTGAGTGCCATCATGTTTGTATGTGATGTTGATGTTTTCTCCACTGAGTTCAACAACTTGGCATTTCCCACCTGAAAAGAAAAACATAAATAAGGATTAGTAAATAACCTGACAAAAAGGTTATCTACCACCATCACAGAACATGGTAAGAAGAGACTGAAACAAAATGTATCATTCTACGCAGAATACTGAGTACAATGATACTAACTTCCACGTCAAATTCCCACATAAGAACTCTCGTCTGATAACACCAAATTCATAACAAAATACGCAAAATTCATTAACGACATTTACGTTTCTGCTCGAATCCATAATCAGATATGCCCCTAATTCTTGAGGCTGCTCAAATCTGCCTTTCTTCCGTCAAGGCTCCTTGTAGAAACACTGTTCTGTGCCGTTTCCAACCAGTCAAGGGGGTTTGACCATCTACAGGATGTTTCCTTACAGGTAGGGCCCTCTAGGAATGAAAAGGAAAAAAAGGTGAAAACTCT
>NC_057806.1:376064242-376064764 GCF_018294505.1 Triticum aestivum | reverse complement strand
GACCATCCGGTGCGCCGCTCTCTCTCTGGCTAGCAACACCGCCCGTCACCTCCGGTGCGGCGCGGCGCAGCAGCACCACACCTCAGACGACGGCATGACCGGAGCACAGACCAGCAGCTGGGCGTGGCTGCTGCGCGAACTGGCCACACACCGTGAGGTGGCCATAGCCAGATGCCCAGATCACTCGCATGCTTGAGGACACCAGGCTCAAAGGGGATGGCAAAAGCGGCCTCAGGAAGTCTTCGCAGAGCTTAAGAACCCGAGGGAAATCGCCGGGGTTCAGCCAAGGAGAAGATCGATGGTGCGGTGGACGGCCATGTCATCGATTCACATGAACTCGATCAAATTCCTTTAGAGGGAAGGCTCTACAAGGTGTGGCAAAGCTAATGGACACGGCCTCCGGGTTTGGGAACGACTCTTGCCAAGACAACAACAAACTTCGCTGGTAGCAGCAAGCTCTGGACGTTGTTTGCCAATGTGTCAGCGATAGATGGCATGAGTGGGAGAGGGAAGAGTTTGAGG